>NC_142039.1:46770471-46922101 GCF_982192425.1 Myodes glareolus | reverse complement strand
AAAATGCTTTCATTGTGTCAAAATGGGACACGTGAAAAGGGACTGCAGACAATGGAATTCCAGGAATAATGCCTCTTCTAGGAATAACAGGAATAGGAGGACTCAGCCTTCAGGTTTATGTAGGAGATGTGGAAAGGGCAGGCATTGGACGAATGAGTGTAGGTCAACAAGAGATAAACAGGGCAACCTGTTGCCATCAGGAAACTCAATAGGGGGCCTCTTGAAGGCCCCCATGGCAAATGTGGTCCAGTCATTTCCGATCACTGCAGAGAACATGCCTCTTCAGGGAAATTAGAATGCCCCATGCCTGCTGTTAAAAGCAATAACGGCCTGAAGGATGAGTTAAATGTGGTGAATGAATCAAGAAATCTAAGAGGAAAAAGTAAACGAATATTCTGGCAGACTTCTATAAATGAACAAAGACCACAGCTAAGAGTGTGTGTAAATGGCAAACTTATTACTGGCTTACTGGACACAGGTGCGGATGTAAGTATCATTACACCAGAGTCTTGGCATCCGTATTGGCCTCTTCAGGAGGTAGATATTCAGTTCTTAGGAATTGGAACCCTATCTCGAGTAAGACAAAGCACGAGATGGGTCAATTGTATAGGTCCAGACGGACAAATAGGAAAACTAAGGCCATATGTAGCAAATATTGCAGTGAATTTATGGGGCCGTGACCTATTGCAGCAATGGAACACCCAAATTAACATTCCTGCTGCTTCCAGAGCCTATATTTCTGAGGACAATATTACAAAATATTACAGATGGCGGAAACCAGCCATTAGAGCTATACAAGAACACAACACAATTGATGGCTCTTCAGAGGTACCAACAGCCATGCCTCTACAATGGTTGACTGAGAAACCAATATGGACTAAACAGTGGCCTTTAGCTGAGGAAAAGTTACAGGCTTTAGAACAGCTGGTACAAGAGCAATTAGATGCTGGACATATAGAAGAATCTACCAGCCCTTGGAACTCTCCTGTGTTTGTTGTTAAGAAAAAATCTGGTAAATGGAGAATGGTGACAGATCTTAGAGCTATCAACAAGGTTATTCAACCTATGGGCCCTCTGCAATCTGGAATTCCTCTGCCCTCCCTGTTACCAAAGGGATGGCCTCTTATAGTTATTGATCTGAAAGATTGTTTCTTCACTATACCATTACAAGAAAAAGATAGAGAAAAGTTTGCCTTCACAGTGCCTACCTATAATAACTCTCAGCCTGCAAGGAGGTACCAGTGGACCGTCCTCCCATAGGGAATGTTGAACTCTCCCACCCTGTGCCAATATTTTGTATGCCAACCATTGAAAATTATACGCAAACAATTTCCTAAGTCCATAATATACCACTATATGGATGATATCCTGATATCTGATCAAAACAAAGATACCTTAGAAAGGCTGTTTGAAGAAGTAAAACTAGTATTACCTAAATGGGGATTGCAAATTGCTCCTGAAAAAATTCAGAGAGGAGATTCTGCTAATTATTTAGGTTATAAAATAGGCTTACAAAGAATTAAGACTCAAAAGGCACAAATCAGGAGAGACCGGTTACGAACTCTTAATGACTTTCAAAGATTATTGGGAGACATTTCTAGTCTACGACCAGCTGTTGGGATAACACCTGATCTAATAATTCATTTAAACAAAACCTTAGATGGTGAAAAAGATTTGAATAGTCCCAGAGAGTTAACAGCTGAAGCAGAAAAGGAACTGATGATGGTTGAGGAAAAATTACAGGAGGCACATGTAGATAGGGTGGATCCAAATCTTAGTTGCATTCTAGTTATATTACCTTCCAGAATTTCTCCTACAGGAATTTTAATGCAGAGGGAAGATACTATTTTAGAATGGATCTTCTTACCACACAAACCAAGTAAAAAATTAAAAACTCATGTGGAAAAAGTCTCTGAATTGATTATAAAAGGAAAATTGAGACTTCGTCAATTAGCAGGTATAGACCCAGCAGAAATTATAGTGCCTTTCACTGCTGATGAGATAAAAAAGTTGTGGGAAGACAATGAACCATGGCAAAGAGCTTGTGCTAATTTTTTGGGAGAAATCAATAACAATTACCCCAAAAGCAAGAGACTTTATAAAGAGAACTTCTTGGATCCTCCCTCGAATTGTCCGTGATGCTCCAATAACCGGAGCCCATACATTTTTATACCGATGCTAATAAATCAGGGAAAGCAGGTTACAAATCAGAAGAATTGAGTAAAGTGGAACAAAGTCCTTATGATTCTGTCCAGAAGGCAGAATTATATGCCATCCTTATGGTGCTTAGGGATTTTAAAGAACCTCTTAATATAATTACTGACTCACAATATGCAGAAAGAGTTATTTTGCATATTGAAACTGCTGAATTTATACCTGATGATACAGAACTGACCTCATTGTTTATCCAGGTACAAGACATGATCAGAAACAGGCTCTGCCCTATGTATATAACGCATATCCGATCCCATACGGGTCTGCCAGGTCCTCTAGCACAAGGTAATGCAGATATTGATCAATTATTGATTGGTAGTGTGCTGGAGGCATCTGAATTTCATAAAAAACATCATGTCAATAGCAAAGGCTTGAAAAAAGAGTTTTCTATTACCTGGCAACAAGCTAAGGAGATTGTAAAGAAATGCCCTACTTGCTCTTTTTATAACCAAACACCATTGCCTGCAGGGACTAATCCAAAGGGTATTAAAAGGAATGAAATTTGGCAGATGGATGTGTTTCACTTTCCAGAATTTGGCAAGTTAAAATATGTACATCACACCATTGACACTTATTCAGGCTTTCAGTGGGCAACCGCTTTAAGCTCAGAAAAAGCTGACTCAGTAATCACACATTTATTAGAAGTTATGGCCATTATGGGTATACCTGCACAAATAAAAACAGATAATGGTCCAGCTTATGTATCTAGGAAAATGAAACGATTTTTTGCTTATTATAATATTAAGCATGTTACAGGTATACCATACAATCCTACAGGTCAAGCAGTTATAGAAAGATCAAATCGTACTATAAAGGATATGCTAAACAAACAGAAAGGGACGAAAGATACCCCCAGAAATAGATTGCATAATGCTTTAATAACCTTGAATTTTCTTAATGCTAATGGGAAAGGAACAACAGCAGCAGAGAGGCATTGGATAATGGATAAAACTTCTGAACTAAACCAACCTGTTTATTTCAAAGACGTGCTGACCTCTCAATGGAGGCCAGGAGATGTGCTACGTTGGGGAAGGGGTTTTGCTCTTGTTTCCACAGGAGAAGAAAAATTGTGGATACCATAAAAATTAATAAAGGTTCGATTTGAAGAGGAGAAACCTCTTGGAAAGGAGAAATGACAGCTCATCCACAATGATGATATTCATACAGTTGGTAAGAAAAACATATAGAATGGGGGCAGGGTTCTGTTCTTATCTCCACAGGAAAACACTGATTTTTGAAAAGTTCAAGGGACCCTGGATATCTGAATACTGACAGATGGAAAATAATGGCCCAATAAGGACTATCAAGAAAACTCAATAGGTTCTGTAAGTAAAATATACTAAATCATATTTCTAAATTTATAGAGCTGGTTTTAGAGTTGGACTCTGGCTCAGTCCCTCTCTAATTCCAAGCCTGTTGTTAAAAGAAAAACCCAGAGTTTCTGGAGTTTCTGTCTCATGTCAAGAGCCATGATATGGGACAGAAAGGAATATGAGTTTAGAAAACATCTTTACTTTTCTTCATATCTATCATACCTTTCATTAAATATATCTTTCATGTCTTTTATTGAATATATGTATGTCTGTATATGTCTATATGATTAATATATGATTATATATGATTATAATCATATAATATATGATATTAATATATGATTTATATATGATTAATGTTTAAGTTTTCCACAATGAACAATAAGTTTTTCCTGCAGTGACATTTGAAGTTTCCAGGAAGAAGATGGGGCCCCATAACAACAACTCTACCTGGTTGATATGACATCATGATACTGATAGCGCTACTACAAGACCTGTTTTGAGTACCAGCTGCACAAGATGATTCCAACGTGGTAAGCTGAAATGATGCACATCTTGTACAACATTCTGGCCAGTCCTCCACAAAATACTCAGAGACTATTTGCAATTTTAAAAGACATTGATCTTGAAATTTAACCATCAGTTTGCTTTCACAGAATCCCCCAGAAAGAACGTTGCCCCCATGACAGCTGGAAGTAGTTCTAGAGAACGACATCTCCTCTCCCAGTAAAGTTTGTCCTTGGGTTTAGGACATCATTTAGGGGTTGGTTATAATTAGTATAGGGTTGAGGGTTGGGGGAGGAATTTTATAAGCTCAGGAATCCTTAAAAAAAAGAGGGATAATTGGATTATGGGATAATAGCTTTGTACTTGTGAGTTATTGTTTTTAGACAAATATATTGGTATTGATTCTTACATATTGATACAAACTTAAATTATGTTGACTATTTTATGCATGCATGCTTCTACCTCTGTTTAAAACATTTTTATGTATTGACATATATATATTGTATTGATATATGTATATTTTACCATATTGCATTGTACACTTCTACCTCTGATTAAGATACTTATATATTGTTTATGTATTGATATATATATTTACCATATTGCAATGTATACTTGCACATTGTTTATATTTGGAGGTCATATTGTCCCCATTTATTGCACAGTTGTTTACTATTTCAGTCTTTAAGTTAGATAGATATTGAGAATAATATAGATCAATAGTTATCTAAGTTTGTCATTTATAATTAGACTAATCAGGTTCTTTAGATACATAGACATTATATTCAGTATAGATAGATAATCTTCAACCTCTTCAAAGAGCTGTAGAAAATGGCCTTTAATCTAACTCAGAGTTCTGTGGTAGGGAGACACAATCGCTCCTGGCAACACTGATCTATTCCCGAGAGAATGTTGAGCACCAAAGACACTCCACCTGGAGCCTTTCTTCTTGGCAGAACTGGCCTTTGGGTAAAGAAATGCCCATACCTCAACTACTGACAGAGTTACAGAGTATCCGTAAATGGATAAAACAGGACTGTCATATCCTGCCAAGACAGGATAAAATAGTTTTGAAAAGTTCCTTGCCTTTGAAAATGGTATGTCAGTTACGTTAGGCCTTAGCCAAAGTTGGTTGCTTCAACGCTGCAAACGTGATTTTGGGTGTTTGCCCAGGTAGCCAGTTGTCTATGTGATTTGTTACATGTTCTGGAAGTTTGATTGCACTTCCTAATTACTCAGGTAACATTATTTCCCTTCTCAGATCTTTGATGGGATTGAAGATTATATAAACGTAGTTACTTTCTTTTCATGACATGGCCAAGTTATTTCTTATACAAGACTTAAGCTAGTTAGAATAGGATATTTGTATTTATTGTATATAATTGTGTAGGTTTGTACTTACTGTATATAATTTCGTAGTAGGCTTAGAACTCTCTTACTTAAACGAAAGGGGGACGTGTTGTGGGAGTAGCTTCCGCTGCCTCAACCAATAGTCGCTGAAATACGAGCCCACAGTGCAGCGGGGAGCGACTTCCGCTCCGTCAGCCAATAGCTGCTGAAATACCAGCCCACTGGGGTGTGGTATATTTCTCTTTTAAAAAGAGAAGCAGATCCGGATCAGGCCCTCTTGGTTCTGGCTCTTGGTTCCGGTGCTTGCTCCTGGCTCCTGCTCCCGGCTCCTGCGACTAGGCTCCCTTCCTGACGGTTTATGGTGTATGTAAGTTTTACCCCCCAAAATAAATAACCCCTTAAAACATAACTGGTGTGGGATTGATTCGCCGATACATGTCACCACGTGCATGCAGCAGCCTGTGGCAGGCAGAAGAGGGAGTTGGGTCCCCTGGATCTCGAGTTACAGGTGACTGTGAACCACCACATGGGTGCTGGGAACCAACCTGAGTCCTCTGCAAGAGCAGCCAGTGCTCTTGATCTCTGAGCTGTCTCTTCAGTCCCGGCCTGCTCTTCACCAGCTCTGTTCCTGAGGTGTACGGCAGTCATGTTCTCAGCTCCTACACAACAAGTTGGGAAAGACGAAAATTGTTCGGGAGAAAGGTCTGAAAGACATTACAGTGTTTTGCTTGTCTCCAGTATGCAATAAAATTGGATTTTTCTTATTCACATAGAGAAAGAACCAAGCTGGCAGTGACTTCTATATAGAATATTCCATTTTCTCCTTGAAAAACGTTGCCTCTACAGACTGCTTCTCAGCTCCAGAATTCTTTAACAGTGTCTCTACATAATTAAATTCAGAAGTCTTATTGATGCTGTAAATTTTGTTCCTGAATAGTCCAGAGCGTGTCAAGGTCTTCACAGAATACAATTATTTTCACGTGCCTGTCTCTTCACTTAAAGCCATGTGCAACAGTTTTATAATAGCTAATCAACTAATCAATCTGGAAAATGATGAAGCGTGTGTGTGTGTGTGTGTGTGTGTGTGTGTGTGTGTGTGTGTGTGTGGTCCTATAAATGGAAGAACAAAGTGTTTGGCTTCAGTCCACACCCTGGAGACACCAGGAACCAAAGAGAATGCTGCACTTTCACAGGAGAGATCTGAAATGCTATCAGGAAACACAAATTAAACTGTGCCAAGGAAGATGTTTGTGGTGGTTAAATTAGCATGGTTTCCATAGGCTCATACATCGGAATGCCTGGTCATTAGGAACTGGCACTGCTTGAGAGGGATTAAGAGGTCTGGCCTTGTTGGAGTATGTGTGGCCATGTTGGATGAACATGTCACTAGGGATGGGCTTTGGGGTTTCAAAAGACTAAGCCAAGTCCTAGTGTCTTCCTTTTTCTGTTGCCTATGAGTCTGTATTTAGAACTCTCAGCTACCATGTCTGCCTTCATGCTGCCATGCTTCCTGTCCTGAAAATAATGGACTAAACCTCTGAAACTGTAAGCCAGTCCCAATGAAATGCTTACTTTTATAAATTGCCATGTTCATGGTGTCTCTTCACAGCAATAGAACACTGACCAAGATGCTGTTTAACCTAGTAAAAATAGCAGAAGTTGTGTGTGTGTGTGTGTGTGTGTGTGTGTGTGTGTGTGTGTGTGTGTGTGTTTAGGAGTAGGAGGAGACGAAATGACACCCACGATGGTTTTTTTTGAGGGTTTTTTTGTTGTTGCTTTGTTTTTTATTTATTTAAGACAGGATCTCACTAAAGAGCTCTGGCTGTCCTGAAACTCACTTTGTAGACCAGGCTGGCCTCAAACCCACAGAGATCTGCCTGCCTTTACCTTCCACCTGGGATTAAAGGCCTTTGCCTTTAAAGGTATTTGGCCAGTTTAAGATGTTTAAAAAACTACAAGCTACACTCTGTCCTCAGCAAGAATCCAAAGAATGGATGCTCCTTCAGCCAATAAAGCAGTATCATCACCGTGGACTCAGAATTTGGATGTTGCTAATGGATGACAGTGAGTTCTGATTGTGGTGAAGGGCAAAGAAGACGGAAAATATGGAAATAATCTCCACACACAGTCTTGACAGGAGAGAAACCTGCAAGGAGGGGCCACACTTACTTGTAAAAACAGAAAAGGCCTTGGATGAGACACCTGCAATGTCAGATTGGAGAGGCAAACACCCCTCCTTTTACAAAGCATGCACGTTCAACAGGAAGCAGAACTTTGTTTTATTGCTGACAGCATGGGAAATTCCGAAAGAAATGGAACAAAGTCAAAAGCTGGGCTGGAAACCAAGTCAAGAAGTGTGCACATTAGAAAGACAACAAAGGTGTCGTCTTCTGTAGACTTGGAGTAACAGGGGTTTGGAAACTGCTCTGTGAGAGTGCTGGGTACTGAACGTGAGTTGTCGGCAAGAGCAGCAAGCACTCTACTGCTGAGCCCTCTGGGTTAGCTGCTCCTCTGCTTGCAGCAATGAAAGGCCTGACAAAAACAGCCTAAGGAAGGAAGGGGTTATTTTGGCTCACAGCTCGTCATCATGGATGCGAAGTGGTGACTGCAGGAACTGAAGCAACTGAGTACATTCCATTAACAGTCAGGGAGCAGAGAGAAATGAAAGCTGCTACTTTTTTATTTAGTCAGAAATTGGAATAAGTCTTTCCACCTCAGCTAAGTTAATCTAGAAAATTCTTCATAGGGCTGAAAGATGACTTGGTGGGTGAAAATGTTTGGTGCCACAATGGAGACCCAGAGTTTCGTCCTCAGAACACATATTGTGTAAGGGGAGAACTGACTCCCACAGGTCATTGTCTGACCACTACACACACACACACACACACACACACACACACACACACACACACACCACAGAGTCTGGGAGAATAAATGTAGAAAATCCTTCACAGACTAAGAGATCTGTCTCCAAGGTAAATAATTATACATCCTGACATGTTGACAGTCAATATAAATCACAACACCATCACTAGTAGCAGAAAACATGAATTATGCAATTAGATCTTAGATAATTTCAAGGGAAGTAATAGATATAGAATATAAAATGATTGTATATGAAATAATGAAAAAATAAAAGTCGGGGGTGATGAAACAGCTCAGTGTGTAAAGACACCTGACAACCTGAGTCCTAGCCCCGGATGCACACGTTAGAAGAGAAGTTGCTCTGTAAGTTGTCTTTCGCCCTCACATATGAGCTACGTCATCCACACAGCCCCAGACCTGCCACAAATAAATAAATAAATATTTAAAGAAATAAAATACGGCATTTCAAAAATGTATAAGTAAGAAAAGAATATCACAATTTACCAGATAGATTAGAGAAAGGATAAAATAAAACACTAGAGTTAAAAATGCAGTTACAGAAGCAAGGCGTAATGGTGCACACCTTTAATCTCGGTACTCAGAAGGCAGAAGCAGGTAGATCTCAGAGTTTGAGGCCAGCCTGGTCCACAGAGTTACAGGACAGCTAGGACTACACAGAGAAACCCTGTCTCCAAAACCAAACCAAACCAAAACAAAGAGCAATTATAGAAGAAAACAACAACAAAAAGCAATGACTAAATCAACAAATTAAAAATAGCTAAAGAGAGAGCAAATTGGAAAGGAAATCACCTAGACCGTAGCACAGAGAGAATGGAAGATGAGGAAGGTGAGCCTTTGCTAAAAGATGTGGCGACAGGTTTGCCTTACTTTCCTGTGAAGAGTGAAAGAACAAATATTTAAGGCATAAACTCTGCTTCTCTGTTTGAGTATGCTCCCACAGATTCTGGAGATGAAACTGGCTGTGCTCCAGTGTGGGGTTAGAGGGATGGTTCAGGTGACAATGTGACTATTGTCAAGCATGAGAACCTGAGTTCGAGTCCCCAGCACCCGCAAATAGCCAGTTGAGTAACAATTTTTAACATACAACTCCCAAAAGGATGATCCATGAAAAAAGAAAAAAATCCAAGTTAGAGATTCTCAAAAGTGTGAATTCATTGTGTGGAAGTGGTAAGTTTGCAGGTACTTATTTTACTATTAAGCATCAACTTTACTTTTATGTTATTTGTGATCTTTTTGTATGTAATATTATTAACAAATTAAGAATATATTTTAAGCTGGATGAGCATACCTTTTATCCCAACACTCAGGAGACAGAGGTAGGTGGATCTCTGTGAGTTTGAGGCCAGCCTGGTATAAATAACAAGTTCCAGAACAGTCCGAGTTATGTAGAGAAACCCTATACACACACACACACACACACACACACACACACACACACACACACAGAGAGAGAGAGAGAGGGGGGGGGGGGAGGGAGGGTTAAGATAAGGTCTTATCCATACCAGGTTAGCCAAGAATGAATGACCTTGAACTTCTGAGCAATCTTCTGGGAATACTTCCACCATGGAGTACAGGCAATCAAATTTGGGGCTTCATTCTTGCTAGACAAACATTCCAACAACTGAACTACATCATTAGTCCATGAATAACTTTCGTGAGGTTAAACTCCAAAATAACACAAGGATAAATATAAAAGAATAAAGTCCTTTGACAACTGTTCTTTTGAGTATAAAATGTGATTTCTCATTATGCAATTGCAATGCATTTGTGTGGAATATAAATGAATTATAGGAAAATAACATGACACAGATTAGGGAATCTCTTTTTCTTGCAGTGCACTATACTGAAGGGTTTCAATGAAGACATAAAACAAAAAATTGAGGGCTACACAGCAAAACCCTATTTCAAAAACACAGACCAAAACAGAAAATTGAGTTAAATTAAGGGAAAGGTGGAGATTTCAAGTTCAGTATCGTTTTAAAGTTGAGTTGAATCAGACATGGAAAACTTAGAAGATAAAGAGCAAGACACAAAAATTTAAACTTTTTATTGCTGCTGGTCCAGACCCAGATATGTTCTGTTTCCTTCCCATCAAAGCACTGTGGACAAGGGCCAACAAGGAAGGCTGGGGAGAAAAGCTGGCGCCAAGGAACTAAAACATGCCAGGTACTGTCCTGTGAGCTCTTCCCCTTTCTCAGTGTTTCATGAAAGTGTTAAGGAGAATAATCTAGAAGTCCTTTCTATCTCCTCTCTTGCTACACCCCCATGCCCAGGAATCAAGCCCAGGCCCTCATGCATTCTAAGCATTTGCTCTACCACAGAGCTTCAACCCCAATTTCCTATTTATTTCTTTTGGATTATTTTATTTTATGGGTGTGAGTGTTTTGCCTGCTTGTGCACCACGTGCATGCCTGGTGGCTTGCGGAGATCAGAAGAGGGCATCGGATCCTCTGGAATTGGAGTTATGATGGTTGTGAGCCACCAGTGGGGTGTTGAGAACTAATCCCATGTCCTCTACAAAAGCATCACCTGCCTTTAGCTGCTAAACCATCTCTCCAGCCTCCCAATTTATTGCTTTTTAACTCTAGATGATCTCTGGCTATCCCTGCCTATCCCTGCATCTGTCTTTGCCTTCCCTGCTTCTTTCCTTTTCTGAGCTGCTGTGGGCTTCTCATGGATGCACTTACTGAACACTGACAACCACCCACATGCAAGTTCATATCTTTCTTGATAGCGAGTGCTAGTATTTGTATCTTAAATCTTAGTGTTTCAGTTATGGCCTTCACAGTACGCACGTAGCAAGTAGAAGAGGAAAGACAGCAAGCTCACATTCCTGATCTTTAGTTCCTTGAAATAGCTTCTCAATTCAGTTTAAGACCTTTAGGCCTGTGCCCTTGCTCCCCACACCACTTATTGCATAGTTCAGGGGTGTGTCATACAGTCTGTACACACCTCTGTGATGGTTCGGATGACATGTTCCCCCACTCTCAGGCATTTGAGTGCTTTGTCTCCAGTTGGTGGCACAGTTTTGGGAAGATTAGGAGATGTGGCCTTGTTAAAAGAGGTGTATCACAGGAAGTGGGCTTTTAGAGCTTAAAGACCATCGCCATTTTTAGTTCATTCTTTCTGGTTCATGCTTACAGTGAGTCCTTGTTCCATCACCACGGACTCTAACACTCTGCAACCATAGGCTCAAATAAACTCTTCTGATAGTTGCTTTGGCCATGACGTCTTTATCACAGCAGCAGAAAAGAAACTAATACAGCTTCTCATTGCTTCATTAGTTAGCTCTCAAAATAAAAATTGTGTTATTCTATGCGATGGGATTCCCAATTTCTTCCCCTCCTATCTCTTCAGGCCATTGTTTGGCGTGTCTGAAATAGTACTTGTGATGATTATTCTTGGTTATCAGCTTGACTACATGTGGAATTATCTAAAACCCAAGCAAACTGGGTACAGTTGTGAGGGATTTTTCTTCATTAAGTCCTTTGAGATGGGAAGATCCACCTAATAAATAGGCCGCATCTTCTGGTGGCAGCCAATAAAAATGATATGGAAGAAGGAAGTGCTTCTTTTTTGCCTGCTTGCCTTCTCTCTCCCTGGCAAGTTGATTACCTCACGGACATTAGAACATTTTCTCTGGGATACAAAAAGTCAACTGAGGCATCCAGCCTAGTGAACTGAAAAACTACCGGATTCTTGGACTTTCCATTGAGAGATAGCCATTGTTGGACTAGCTGGACCGCCCATGTAAATGATTCTAATAAATCACACACACACACACACACACACACACACACACACACACACACACACAGTTCCTCTGAAGTTCTGACAATTAGGGAACTAATCTTTTAGTGAAATTCTTTATCAACTGTGAAAACCTCTATAGTTGCCATATTTTTCATGTAAGGCAAGGAGGTGATTTGACAGTAGAAGAAATGGAAATTACCTTATGGTTATTTCCTGTCTCTGTCGTACTCCAGGGTTATTGCAGAACACCAAATGAAGATGACATGGAAAGCCCCAACCTTTAGAGTGAGAATTATAGTAAAGTTCTCCTTGCTTCCATTTCCAAAATTGTAGCGATTGCTTTTACTATAACTTCCCACACTTACGCGATGTGCAGAATTAATAAAGGGGACTTTGCCGGCTGTTCTGGAAAATTCTACCCACAGTCATGTCTGTTGAACTGACTCAGATACATAATCACAAAGACCACCCCCCATTTGTTCTGTATCTGCTCAACAAGGTTATTCTTTTTCCTTCCCAGCTCTACCACTCAACCGCCGAACAAAGGGTCGCTTTTAGGATAAGTCAAGTTTTTGGGAGGTCAAAGGATGAGCAAATCTAGTAAGGGAAAAATGTCTGAAGGTAGACAACATATTGAAATACTTAGTTGCCTTTCAATTAGTTGCTTTCGAATAGTGAGAGATTGGTGACATGTGTGGAGTTTCTTTATAGAACTGCGAAGAGGAATTCTAGCACGGAAAGGCTGTCAGAGTCAGACTGCATGACAATGTTGGTAAAGCTACAAACTGATCATTTCAGAGTCTTTAAAAATGGGAGATGTTCGTCTTTGCTCTAAAAAAAAAAAGAGCAGGAGTTTTTGACAAGTGTTTTCTCAGTTAATTTATACTCTAGTCAGAAAGGGCTGCTAAATAAATTAAACTTCAAAACAAATTAGTAAGGCAATTAAGAAATGAAAAACAAGGGTTTCAGATATATTATATACATAGAAATATGATTAGAGTATTCAGAGCATCTGTAAGGTGCTGTGTATTTGTTAAAGAGAAACACTGATTCTAAGATTTGTCTAGAATCAAGAATAACAGAGAAACACAATCCATTACACAAGTCAGAGTTAAAAGAAGCCACCCAAGGCTCAGGAAAAGGGCTAATGAGTCCTAGTTTGAAGACTCCCAAGAAAATGTCCTATAGACATGCTTTTAGACCTATCTGGTGGAAGCAATTCCTCACTGAGGTTCCCTTGTCAGGTAATTCTGATTTGTGTTGAGTTGGTAAACATTACCCGGTATAAGAAATGGAATGTTTAATCATGAAGAGAAAGCAAATAACTGTTCAAGAATGCTGGTGAGCATCGTCCAAACAGATCAAATGATGGAGCAAGTCATGGCAATTAGAAAAAGGCTGCCTAGGAGTCAAGAGAAATGAGAGCTATTGAGCACTCGGCTTGTGCCTCCTGGAGCCAACTGCACTGTGTCTTGGGCTCTCTGTGATGCATCCTTCATTTGAAGTGCCTCTGTCTCTTGCAACCAAAATACTGTAATAAACTCTAATGTGTTGGACAGTTTTCCAGCCACCACCAAATGAGACAAAAGGGCAGGGCCGAAAGGGGGCAGTAGAGAAGATAAGGGGAAGTCAAACATATAGTTTCTATCCTGCCACCCTTCTAAATGGTCACACACATAAAAAAAAAAAAAAAGGCACAGTCTCCTCTGGAAAGAGACTTCTAGTAGTCCAGGGAGCATAGTATAGTAAGTAAAACAATAGTCAATGCCTTCTTATTCAGAAAGCAAAACCAGGAAACTGAGTTGAACTTGGATTTCAGATAAACACTGGGTAATTTTTTTAAATGGACGTTTGTCCCAAATACTTCATTCGAAAAATCTCTGAAACATGTTGTTAAAAATCAAAAATAAATAACAAACAAAAAATGGCATTGCTCAAACTGAAGTATCTGAGAAGTCTTATTTATTTAGTTGGTTATTTATTTTCTAGAGGATAGAATTCTGGAGTCGTTTTAAAGGACATATGATATATGAGCTCAGATGGTAAAGAAAAGGAAGATTATTCGAGTACAGGGGAGGGACAGAAAACAGGAGCAGAGGAAGCCCTGAATAAATATATAAGAATATAAGAAGCAGATGAAGTCTTGAGAGAATGTGTAATATTGACGAGGACCTCAATGCATCAGACCTTTGGGAACTGGAAAGGTCTTTTTTTTTTGTCCAAGTATGAGTGTTTGTCAACAGCTGGCAAGTGTGTACAAAACCCAGCAACTGTACCTTCCTCCTCCGAGATGACTACAACCTGAGCCGACCCACCTACCAGACTAGCTGACCTCTCCTGCCTGTGCTGCACACAGTAAACACACTGAGGTTCATAATAAACACTCCGAGGTTCTGTGTTGTGTAGTTGCTGCTCCTCCATCAGAATGATAACAGCACAGTACTCCAACCTTCCTGTTAATGTGTCTATGCGACGGTCCTTTCTTCACTCCGTCATTGCCTCAGTCACGTTTCCTTAAGCAAGATGGTGTCTTTGATACTCATAGGAG
This sequence comes from Myodes glareolus, assembly GCF_982192425.1. Taxonomy (NCBI): domain Eukaryota; kingdom Metazoa; phylum Chordata; class Mammalia; order Rodentia; family Cricetidae; genus Myodes; species Myodes glareolus. The sequence goes on along the minus strand of NC_142039.1, from coordinate 46,907,530 downwards.
CTAGGCAATGACATTAAAAACATCAGGAAAACCCAGTCTTATCCTCAGCCCTGTAGCGGGTCACTTGTAGAAGCTTGTTCTCTTTCTCCAGTCTCTGGGAACTCCACAGAAGCTCCCTGAAGACCCAGCCTTCCTCCCTCACTCCATCCCTTTATGTGCCAATACCCAGAAACACTCTCTACCTAGGCAGCTGCTAGCCACACAAACATGGGAATCAGGTAAGCAATCTGTCCTCAACTACATAGTCCCCAGTCTCATCTCTAGGATAACTCTCAACATCAGTGGTCTTAGTTCCCCAGTAAAAAGGCATAGGCTAACAGATTGAATTAAAAAGCATGATCCATCCTTCTTCTGATTACAAGAAACATATCTAAACACCAAGGATAGATATTACTTCAGGGTAAAAGGATGAAAAAAAATTACGAGCTAATAGACCCAAGAAGCCAGCTAGTGTAGCCATTTTAATATCTGACAAAATAGGCTTCAAACCAAAACTAATCAGAAGAGACAGGGAAGGACACCAGCTATTCATCAAAGAAAAAAAAATCCACCAAAAGGATATCAAAACATTTATTTACCAAACACAACGGCACCCAAGTTCATGAAAGAAATACTAACAACTAACCTAAATCACCTATCAATGCTCACACAGCATTAATGGGCGACTTCAGTACCCCACTTTCAATAATAGACAGGTTATCCAGACAAGAACTAAACAGAAAAACGCTGGAGTTAACTAACATCATAAACCAAATGGACCTAATAGATATTTACATAATATTTCACTCAAACACAAAATAATATAACTTGTCCTCAGTAGCTTACAGAACTTTCTCTAAAATTAGCTACATTCTCAGACACAAAGGAGTCTCAATAGATACAAGAAAACTGAAATAACACATCCTATTTGATCACCACAGATTAAAGATGGGTATCAACAGCAGAGCCAACAGAAAGTTTACAAACTCATGCAAACTGAACACTGTACTACTGCATGAAAAATATGTCAAGACAGAAATTAGAGGAGAAACGAATAACTCTTTAGAATTGAATGGAAGTGAGAACACAGCATACCCACACCTATGCGACACAATGAAGGCGGTTCGAAGAGGACACTTTGTAACACTAAACGCCCACATAAAGAGTGTTCAGGAGATCGCCTATTAGCCCAGCTGAAAGTTCAGAACAAAAAGAAATAACACCCAAAGATGTAGACGGCAAGAAATAATCAACCTCAGGACTGAAATCAATAAGGTAGAGACAAAAAACACTCACACAAAGAGTCAGTGAAACAATCACACACACACACACACACACACACACACACACACACACACACACACACACACACAGGATAGCTAAAACAATCCTGAATAATAAAAGAACTGGTAGAGGCCATACTCTCCTCAAGCTCTAATTGTACTACAGAGCTATAGAAACAAAAATAACATGGTATTGCCATAAAAAAATAATGCTGATCAGTAGAATGAAATCGAAAACCTAGAAAGAAGTCCATACACCTATCGGCACATGATATTTTGATAAAAAAGCCACAATACAAACTGGAAGAAAGACAGCATCTTTTTTTTAAAGATTATTATTTTTATTTTTGCTGTTTGAGAAAGTCTCACTAGGCTAATTTCAAGGATAGTCCCAAACTCAAAGCAGTCTTCATGTTTCAGGCTCTAGAATGTTGAGATTACAGAAATGAATTACAATTCCCAACTCTCATTTAGTATTTCTTTTTTTATTGATATTTATTGAGCTCTACATTTTTCTCTGTTCCCCTCCCTGCCTCTCTCCTCCCCTTCAACCCTCTCCCATGGCCCCATGCTCCCAATTTACTCAAGAGATCTTATCTTTTTCTATTTCCCATGTAGATTAAATCCATGCATGTCTCTCTTAGGGTCCTCATTGTTGTCTAGGTTTTCTGGGATTGTGATTTGGGGGCTGGTTTTCTTTGCTTTATGTTTAAAAACCACTAATGAGTGAGTACATGTGATAATTGTCTTTCTGTATCTGGGTTACCTCACTCAAAATGATGTTTTCTAGTTTCATCCATTTGCCTGCATAATTCAAGATGTCATTTTTTTCTGTTGTGTAGTACTCCATTGTGTAAATGAACCACATTTTCCTTATCCATTCTTCAGTTGAGGGGCATTTAGGTTGTTTCCAGGTTCTGGCTATGACAAACAATGCTGCTATGAACATAGTTGAGCACATGTCCTTGTGGCACGATTGAACATCCTTTGCATATATACCCAAAAGTGGTATTACTGGGTCTTGAGGAAGGTTGTTTCCTAATTTTCTGAGAAATCGCCATGCTGACATCCAAAGGGGCTGTACCAGCTTGCATTCCCACCAGCAATGCAGAAGTGTTCCCCTTTCCCCCGCATCCTCTCCAGCGTAAGTTGTCATCAGTGTTTTTGATCTTGGCAATTCTTACAGGTGTAAGATGGAATATCAGAGTTGTTTTGATTTGCATTTCTCTGATGACTAAGCATGTTGAACATTTTCTTAAGTGTCTTTCAGCCATTTTATATTCCTCTGTTGAGAGTTCTCTGTTTAGGTCTGTACTCCATTTTTCTTTATTGGATTATGTGTTCTTTTGGTGTGCAATTTCTTGAGTTCTTTGTATATTTTGGAGATCAGTCCTCTGTCTGAGGTGGGGTTAGTGAAGATCTTTTCCCATTAGGAGGCTGTCGTTTTATCTTGTTGACTGTGTCCTTTGCTTTACAGAAGCTTTTCAGTTTCAGGAGGTCCCATTTATTAATTGTTTCTCTCAGTGTCTGTGCTGCTGGGGTTATATTTAGGAAGTGGTCTCCTGTGCCAGTGCGTTCAAGTGTACTTCCCACTTTCTCTTCTATAAGATTCAGTGTGGCTGGCTTTATGTTGAGGTCTTTGGTCCATTTGGACTTTGGTTTTGTGCATGGTGATAGATATGGATATATTTTCATTCTTCTACATGTTGATATCCAATTATGCCAGCACCATTTGTTAAATATGCTTTCTTTTTTTTCCATTTGATATTTTTTGCTTCTTTGTCAAAGATCAGGTGTTCAGAGGTGTGTGGATTAATAACCGGGTCTTTGATTTGGTTCCATTGTTCCTCCTGGCTGTCTTTATGCCAATACCAGGTTGTTTTCAGTACTATAGCTCTGTAGTAGAGTTTGAAGTCAGGGGTTGTGTTGCCTCTAGAAGTTCTTTTATTTAAAATGATTGTTTTGGCTATTCTGGGTTGGTTTTTTTTTTTTTTTGTACTTTTGCATACGAAGTTGAGTGCCGTTCTTTCAAGGTCTGTGAAGAATTTTGCTAGGATTTTGATGTGCGTTGCATTGAATCTGTAGATTGCTTTTAGTAAGATTGCAATTTTACTATGTTAATTCTACCTACCCAAGAGCCTGGGAGATCTTTCCACTTTCTGGTGTCTTCTTCAATTTCTTTCTTTAAAGATTTAAAGTTCTTGTCACACAAGTCTTCTACTTGTTTGGTTAGAGTTACTCCAAGATATTTTATACTATTTGTGGCTATTGTGAAGGGTGATTTCTCTGATTTCTTTCTCAGCCCTTTTATCATCTGTGTACAGGAGGGATACTGATTTTTTTGAGTTAATCTTGTATCCTGCTTTATTACTGAAAGTGTTTATGTGTTGTAGAAGTTCCTTGATAGGATTTTTGGGGTCGCTTATGTAAACTATCATATCATCAGCAAACAGTGAGAGTTTGACTTCTTCTTTTCCTATATGTATACCCTTGATCTCCTTTTGGTGTCTTATTACCCTATCTAGGATCTCAAGAACTGTATTGAATAGATATGGAGAGAGTGGACAATCTTGTCTCATTCCTGATTTCAGTGGGATCACTGTGAGTTTCTTTCCATTTAGTTTGATGTTGGCTGTTGGCTTGCTGTATATTGCCTTTATTATGTTTAGGTATGTTCCTTGTATCCCTGCTCTTTCCAAGACCTTTATCTTGAAGGGATGTTGTATTTTGTTGAAAGCTTTTTTGGCGTCTAATGAGACGATCATGTGGTTTTTATTTTTCAGTTTGTTTTTATGGTGGATTACGTTGACAGATTTTCGTATTTCTTGGGTTCATGGTACTAAAGGTACTCTGTTCACTACCAGTGGTTAAAGGTAAACACCAACCTAGTTACAAACCCTTTGATCTACAGTGAAGACCTGCCTGTAAGATGCACTAGTGCACTAGTGGCAAAAAGTTGTGAGAGTAACTAACCACTCTCTGATTGGGTTTAAGTCTGCTCAATGAGAAGGAACCCAAAGCCAACACTTCTTGAGTGGCCAAGAACCTAAGACTAGATAGACCATGGGCTTATGAAAAAAACCAAATATTATTGTTCTGCCAATTGAACATAGCAAGAAAATGACTCCTAGTCAGAGTCTGCTATACTCATAGATCAGTGTCTTGCACACTCATCATCAGGGCAGCTTTCTCCTGCAGTAGATGGGATCAAACATGAAGACTCATGTAACATGAGGGGCTGGCTTGTTTGTGTTTTCCCACCCAGTTCCCCTAGCTGTTTAGTCCCAGAGAAAATCACACAGAGATCTCTGTAAGTTATAAAGCTGATTGGCCCATTAGGTCAGGCTTCTTATTAGTACTTGTGACTTATTTTAACTCACTGTTCTGATCTGTGTTAGCCATGTGGCTCAGTACCTTTTTCAGTGGGGCAGATCATATGCTGCTGCTTTGATGATCTGGGCAGGAGTGGGAGGAATCAGCTTCTTCCTTCCCAGAATTCTCCTGTTCTCATTACATCATTTCTACTTCCTGTCTGGTTTTCCTGCCTATACTTCCTTCCTGGCCAATCTGCGTTTATTTAAAACATGATTGCCAGAATACAGACAATTCTCCCACACCAGACTCACAGCTGGATAATGTGCAGAGAGCAAGACACCGTGAATACACAGTCCTGAATGGGATTCTCCATCAAATCTCTCTCCTCAAGGCAGGGAACTCTGTGGAAGAGGAGGCAGAAAGATGGCAAGAGACAGTGGGAAAGAAGGAAACTGAGGAAACAAGACCCTCTGAGCACAACAGGGCTGAAGCACACATGTACTGACAGAGATTATGGCAGCTTGCACAGGGCCTGTAAGGGTCCAAGCCAGATGGGGGCCTAGTGCATAGAGGGAAAGTAGATACAAACCCCCATCCCTAACTCAGAAACTGTCCAATTGACAACCACTCACAAAAGAAAAATTAGTTTTCTCTGATGGAGTTTCACTGGGTAGAAAAACCACTCTTAAGTCCAGGCTCCTACCCAGCATAGGTGGACAAGCAACATAACACAAACTCAATGTTATCTTGGACTTCTCATAGTTTATTTGGATTTTTTTTAACTTTGCATGTCTTTTGCTTATATATTATCATTTCTTATTTTGTGTTTTTATGGGATTTCTGTGTTTGTGAGTGTATGTCTCTGCAGTTGTATGTTTCTTTTGCTTTTTCTTTGACTCTTTTTACTGTTTGTTTTGCCTGATTCTTTTTTCTGTCTTTTTGTTATTTTTGTTGTTTGGTTTTTCAAGACAGGGTTTCTCTGTGTAACATCACTGGCTGTTCTGGAACTTGCTTTGTAGATCAGGCAGGCCTCGAACTCACAGAGATCTGCCTACCTTGGCCTCCCAAGTGCTGGCATTAAAGGTGTGCGCCACCATGCCCAGCGTATTCTTTTGTTGTTGTTGGTGTCGCCTGTTTGTTTTCTAATTAGAGAGAAAAGGTATGGATATGGGTGGCTGGGGAGATAGGGAGCATCTGGGAAGAGTTGGGGGAGGGGGAAACCATTATCAGATTATATTGTGTGAAATTTTTTTTTCAAAAAAATATCTGAAAAAAAAGTCAGTAAAAACAGTATGGTGGTACCTACCTATAATCCCAGCTCTCGGGAGTCAGAAGTAAGCTGATTTCTGTGAGTTCAAAGTAAGCCTGGTATACATAGTGAACTCCAGGCCAGCCAGGTATGCATAGTGAGACCCTGTGTCAAAACAAAACAGCAGATAACTGATGGGGGCGGGGGGCAAGGTTCAGTGCATAAAGCAAAGCCCTTGCCACCAAGCCTGAGTTCAGTCCCTGGAACCCAGCACAGAATAAACTGGGCATGATGTCACATTTCTATAATCCTAGCATTCAAAGGTGGAGGCAAGAGGATTGCAAGTTCAAGGCCATCCTCAGCTACTATTTGATGCCAGTCTGAGATTCATGAGACCATGAGACAGGAGACCATGTCTTAAAATAAATAATAAAATGCCCCATTTTGACAGAATCCTTTATGCCCGAATCTAAGGGTGTGAATGCCTCCGCTCCTCACTTATCACATGGCCCAGCTTTGATCTGACACTTTACAAATTGTTTCCTTTGATGAAAACTTGAAGCTACTGATGCCCGAGAGTTTCGTGTGGGTGGGGAATTACGCTGCTTAATACAGAGCCATAAAGGACCGATGAACAAAACTGAAATGATGACATGAAATGAACTCACGCACACCTGGCAAAAACCGAGTAACAAGATTCTCCCCACTGTGGTCAGGCCTTCCCCTCGGGCGGCAGAGGCAGGGGACACCTACACTACAGGGAGAAGACCACGCTGAACCGTCCAGGCCAGACTGGTTACATGCCACACTCCTGCCGTAGAAAACCGACAGAAAATGGCCTGGAGAGATGGCTCAGATGATAAGAGCCTTTGTAGTTCTGGAGGAAGACCTCAGTCTAGTTCCCAGCACCTGTGCCCTGTGACTCAGTTTACCCCTGTAACTCCAGTTCCACAGCCCTGACACCCTCTTTTGTCATCTTCTGGCACCAGGCTCACATGTGGTACACATATGTGCACTCAGACAAAACCCCGTAGACACAAATTAAAAATAAACATGGTTAGTCAGGTGGTGGTGGCTCATGCGTTTAATCCCAGTACTCAGAAGGCAGAGAGAGACAGGTAGATCTCTGTGAGTTTGAGGCCAGCCTGGTCTTCAGAGCAAGTTCCAGGACAGGCTCCAAAACTACACAGAGAAACCCTGTCTCGAAAAAGAGCAAGACAAAACAAAACAAACAACAACAACAGCAAAAAGCATCGTTAAACAAACAAACCAGGTGTGATGGTGTGCCTCTTTAGTCCCAGAACTCAGGAGGCAGAACCAGGTGGCTCTCCAGCTTCAAGGTGAGCTTGGTTATATAGCAAGTTCTAGGCCAGTCAGAGATACACAGTGAGACTCTAAAAAAGCAAAAAGCAAAAAATAAATAAATAAACAAATAAACAAACAAAAAAACAGGGGTCAGGGAAGGAGAGAAATACACGAGAGACAGACAGACAGAGGGAGAGAGAGAGAGAGAGAGAGCAATACAACAAACGTGCAAATCTTGTAAACATGAATACACTGTGTTCACAATAGGACAGTATAGCCCTTGCTTCATTACAGGACTTTGAGGCCACGCTAAGGAGACAGGGCTTTCTGTAACTGTTGAAAAGGCAGTGAATGCTTTTCACTGGGGTGGGGGACACTGACACTGACTGTCATATTTGTTGTTGAGCACTGGTCAACAGCTACGGCATGAAAAGTAGTTCTGAAGAAAATGAGGTTCTGGGCAGGCATTTGCAAATTTATCATTTAATAGTGCATGTGGATATCAATGGCAACCTGAGCTACAGCAGGGAGAGGAAGCCGGTGAAAGAATCTGAACATATGTAGTCCATGTATTCATTCCAACTCATTGTGAAGACCAAAGAGTAAAATCAGTCTAGAGTGCTGTCCGGATTGCTGGCGTTTTGACTATCTGAATTGTTACTTTATGAATTGAATTTGAAAAGTAAAAGCAGATTTGGCTGATGTTAAAATACAAAAAGGAAGACCTGAGTGCTGGTTTGGTGGGTAAAGGCATTTGCACTAAGCCTGGCAACCTGAATTCAACGCCCAGTACTCACAAGCAGGAGAGAAGTGACTCAGACCAGCTGTCCTTTAACCTCTACATGCATGCCTTAGCATGTGTGCCCCCCATACACAATAAATAAATACTGGGGTTAGAGAGATGGCTCTACATGCATGCCTTAGCATGTGTGCTCCCACACATACAATAAATAAATGCTGGGGTTAGAGAGATGGCTCCACATGTGCTTCCATGGGCACAGACTGCACTCAGATACACAAACACACTCACGGACACACATAATTAAATAATAAAAGTAAGGCCTGGCATGGTGGCACACACCTTTAATCTAGATGCTAAGGAGGCAGAAACAGGCCAGTTTGAGGCCAGCCTGGTTAACACAGCAAGTTCCAGACAGCCAGGGTTTTCTAGAGAGACCCTGTCTCAAGTAAAGAAAGACAGTCTAAAGTTTTTAAATACTGGAATTCATTTCATTCAGTGCTATGAAATTTTTTCAGAAGCAACTTGCCCAAGTTCTCAGACAACCCAAAATGAAGTATTATAATTATCACAGCAAATCACCCAGTAGGGTTTCTTGCCAGGTTTGTTGTGGTCTGTTGCTACATAACAAGACCCCTAACATGTATTGTTTTAAGACAACAGTGAGTTTTTAGACACCCATGAAATTTCTGCAGGTCAGGAAATTGGTATCAGCTTTTCTAGGTGGTGCTGGCTTGAGTAGCCTGTAGGATGGCTGTCAAAATGTCTGCAAAAATGATGTTTATCAAATGTAGGCCTGGGGTTGAAACACTGACTTAAAGCTGATACTCCCATGTATGGCAAACCTGCAGCACAAGGCCTTGGTTTTTCCACATGTGGACCCCTTCCTAGTGTTCCTTTAGTGTCCTCACGAACGTGGCTGATGACTTCTTCAGAGAAATTGATTCAAAAGAGAATATCTCGAAAGCCATAATGTCCCTTATAATGTAGCCCCCTGTGGAGATTTGAATGAGAATCACCCCATAGGCTCATATATTTGAATGTTCAGTCCCTAGCTGGTGGGATATTTAGGAGGAATTTGAATGTGTGACCCTGATGGAGGAAGTTTGTCTTTGGGAGATTGGCTTTGAGGTTTCAGAAGCCTGCTTCACGCCCAGCCTCCCTCTTTTCTTTGCCCACAACTTACAGATCAAATGTGAGCGCTCAGCTACTGCTCCAGCACTATGCCTTCCTGCCTGCTGCCATGGTGCTCATGGACTAACCCCCTGTAAGCAAGCCCCCAATTGAATGTTTCCTTTTATAAGTTTCCTCGGTTATGTTGTCTCTTTAGAACAATAGAACAGTAACTGAGACAACACCTAAATCGTATACTGCCCTTTCTTCCCTAGCCCATAAGTGATTAAAGTCAGGCACATTCAGCATGGAATACAAAGCTAAGGTACCCATCATCTTGGGTACCAACTGCCCATATGTTCTAGTTTCATTCTGTTGTGATAAGACACTCTGACCACCAAGTGATGGTAGCACACACCTTTAATCCCAGTACTCAGGAGGCCGAGGCAGGAGGATCTCTGTGACTTCGAGGCCATCCGGGTCTACAAAGGGAGCTCCAGGACAACCAGAACTGTTACACAGAGAAAACCTGTCTTGAAAAAGAAAGGATTTATTTAACTTACACTTGAGTAATTGATTTATTTACCTTACACAGAGTCCAGCACTGACGGAAGCTGGGGCAGGAAAAGCACCGCTTACTCACTTGCTCACTCATGCGCATGCTCAACTAATCTGATACCAGCCCAGCCCAGCTATCCAGATCAGTCCACAGAAGGCTGGGACCTTCTAAATCCATCAGGAATCAAGATGGCTAGTCTCTCAGTGGCACGCACGTGAAGTAACCTTACACAGTTGAGTATTTCATCTTTGGTTTGTTTGAGACAGGGTTCCACTATGTAGTCTTGGCTGACCTGAAACTTGCGGTGTGGACCAGTAAAAGCCTTGAATTCACAAACACCTGCTGCTGCCTCCCAAAGGCTGGAACTAACAGTGTTTACCACCAAGCCTGACATCTGAGACCTTTTTTCCTGTCAGGTTGACAGTTCACACAACATAGGACTCATATCTCTCAATCTGACCACGTGGTTCTGAGTCACGGAAACTTTTGACATGCGCGCTAGCTCTCAGCTCATCTGACTTTACTCATAGATAGAGTTTTTGGAGACAAGTATGTCCTGCACACCCTTAAGGCTATCCTTTATTAATATTGTATCTGTCAGGCTCCCTCCAGTCAGTGTTACAGTAAGCATCAGGAAATTTGACAATATGATCCCTGACAAGTTCCCTGAGGGTAATAAGTATCTCTTGCTGGGGAAGAGCACGGAAGACCCCGTCTCCTGATCTTTACTGACTTTTGCATTTTAGCTCACGCCAATCTCCTTGTTCATACGGTCCTTTCTTACTAGTCCATTCTTTCCCCATCTCAGAACCTGTGAATTTCTGATCTCTGGAATGCTTTTTCCCCTAGTGTCTCATGTTCTCCATCCACAACCTCATGTTCTCCATACCCACCCCACCCCACCCCCTACCCTCCCTAACCCTTTTCCTGCCTGCTTCTTATCCTAGGCACCTGCTTAAACATCAACACCCCAGAGAGAATGTCGCTGCTTTCTTGGGGCTCAAACAGAGAAATGGCCACTCATAATTGAGGGCCCTGAGCTATGTTTCTCAAAGATGCATGTTGCCCCCCCTCCAAAAAAAAAAACCAGTAGAATATCATGGAGGAAGAAAGGCCCTGTTGCTTCTGTTGTGAGCAATACTGATAAAGAAAGATATTGCTAGTCGGTTGGTATTTTGGTGTCAGTTGTAACTTTGTCCTCAACTCCTTCAAGACTGAGCTTGCATAAAAATACTAGTGAATAAATGAAAGGGATTTTTCTGAAAATGTCAAGGGAAAAATGAGAAAACACAACAAAAAAATTCCCTTGGTTTGTCATTTTTCAAAGCCTCTTTCTTTCTGCTCTGACATAGGAATATTTTATTCAGTGTTATGCCGGTAAATGTTGACTAATTCCTCGTGGGCAGGGTGAAATCTGATTTGCAGAGCTGCAGATTTTATGGTCTCTAACTGTAGGGCTGGGAAATCATGCCAGCCTTCAGCCTAGAGAGCCATGGGAACCACTCAGGATCACCCTGCAGCTCCTTCCAAGCCCACTCCCATGGGGCTTCTTCCTCACAGACTTGCCCACTCTTCTAGTTAGACTGATCAAATTTTGCATGTGCAAACTCTGTTCAATTCCCTGAAAAATAAAGAGAATTCAGCCTTGCGAGAACATATTTTCATAGGAGAACTTGACTCTTGGTATTCCAGTCTCAAGGAACACACCAAACACGTCTCCCAATCTCCTCTGTTAGACCATGAAAGGAATTTAAGAAAGTGATGTTTCTTCTCTCTCCTTACACTATGCTGTCTGTCTTAGCTACTTTTCTTTTGCTCAGACAAAACACCATGACCAAGGAAACTGATGCAGCAAGAGTTTATGTGGGCATCTGGTTCTAGAGGGTTAGAGTCCTCATGTGGGGAAGCATGGCAGCAAGCCACAGTCATGGCGGCTGGTGCGGGATGCTGAGAGATCACATCTTGAATAGAAAACATAGAGCAAAGACAGTGAACTGGAAATGGTACAAGGTTTCTAATCTCAAAGCCTGCCACCTGTGACGTGTTTTTTTGCACCAAGGCTGCACCTCCTAAACTACCCCCCAACAACATTTCCCACGGGGGGGCCAAATATTCAAATACCAGAGCCTATGGGTACATTTCCATTTGTCCCACAACATTTATCAGATGGTGTCATTGGGATATTTAATGTCCCACCTTTTCAAGTAGGAAAATGAAGTTCACAGAGTTCAAGGGTGTTGGCCAAAGTCATGAAATTAGAAAGTGGCTTTCCTAGGACTCGAAGCCTCGTCTATTGCCAGCCTCGTCTATTATCCTTTCCTTTGCATCACAGGAGACCAAATGATGATCACTGACACAGAAGAAGCCTTCCCAGGATGCTGCTGAAGGGGTGCAGTGTTAACACTGGGGCAGACTTAGGAGAGTAAATTGTGCATAAGGAACTGCAGAAACACATGAAACATGAACCAGGCGAAGCAACGGAAACAGCACACAGGTTGGGTTAGGCAAAGACTCATTCCAGGACCACTCTGGCAGTAATCATTGACTTCTATAAAGCTTGAGTGTGCATCTCTATCCTGTGGTACCCTTAGAAAAAATTCAGTTCTGTGATATAAAGTAATTGCATTGATGGCCAGCTGTCCTTTGACTTTCTGTTATGACAGTATTATTCGTTCTGGGAAGCCAAGTCCCCACAACTTTATTGCAGCAGAACAGCATAGACAATATTTCATATGCATTATAAAAACAGGCTGTGTAATTCACTTAATTAACTCAATATAATTTGATTCTATATTTGATGAAACCAATGCTTTTTATACAATACTTTATCCACTCAGCTTCTTCTTATTGACATTGGAGAATTAAAAGTCTCAGCATAATTTTTGATTCTTAAATTGCCCCCATTTCTAATACACATTCACCAAAGCTTGGCATTTGGTTCACATTTCTCTTTTTCTAACTTTTGCCATTTTCCTAAGCAAATTATACATCACAATTTTTTTGTAAAATGTTTATTTGTGTGTCTGGGGGGGGATCTCCAGGAAAGCCAGAAGAAGATGTAAGATCCACTGGAGCTGGAGACTCTGAGCTGCCCCTCATGGGGGCTGGGGATCAAACCCAGGTCCCTCAAAAGAACAGCGAGTGAGTCATTTCCCCGCCCTCTGCATTCCATTTCTTAGTCCCGAAGGGCCTTGATCTATGTAATTATCCCCTCCCTTAGCAGCCCCCTGTGCCAGCCACACCCTGCATCTTATTCTAGCTCAGAAGGTGTCTACTCTTGGCAGCTCATTCTCTGAACCATCTTCTATCCTTCCTCTCAATACCTGACTCCCACCATGTCACCAACTCATTTGTCCAGCCTCCTCCTTAACACTGCCCCTTCTTTCAGTTGGGCGTCTCCCATTTGCTGTTCTCTTGTTTCTCAATCCAGCTTGACCGTTCTTTGCAGAAATCTCAAGGACAGAGGACACTGTAGAAGGCAGGCAGAGTTTATTGTGAAATAAAGAAAAGAAAGTGCCCTAAGCCGGGTGGGGTAGCACATGCCTTTAAACCTCATCACTTGGGAGTCAGAGGTGGGAAGATCTCTGAAATCGGGATCAGTCGGGTTTAAAGATCAAGTTCCAGGACAGCCAGGGCTACACAGAGAAACCCTCCTCAGAAACCTGATGATGATGATGACAATGACAACGATAACAACAACAACAACAACAACAACAACAATGAAAGTGTCCAGAGGTCAAAAACACAGAGTGAGAGTGGCCAGTGGCCAGAGGGGTTGTTGTACCAACTTAGGTTTTTAGTAGGGTTTATATTATTTCTTAACATTGCTGGACCAGATAGCTTCCTGGCGGGTATTTTTCTGTCCAGGTGATTGACGGGTCCTTTCAGATTAACTCTCAAGGAAGAGGAACGATGGCCTGTTTCTGTTCTTTTCTAGAAAGCTTCCAGTTAGATAGCAATCTTCCGATCCTTTAGGAAGTGTAGGATATCTTGTCAGGGATATCCACCCAGGCCAGCGTTTCCTTTCAGATCTCATACTTTGGGGTCTTGCTGTTACGGGTGAAGGTACGTAGTTATAAGGGGCAACCTCTACGACCTTCACCACCCTGGTATCTCACCATCAACTTAGTGGTCTCTTCGGTCTGTTTCATCCGCCGTTTTTTCAGCTATCTTTGTCCTCAGCACATCCGTCAACCTTCTCTGCTGGTAATGCCACAGGCGGCAGAGTCAGTTGTCAGTAAATACCGCCGACAGGGAAACCCACTGGATGAAGCTAGCTTTAAGAAAGGAAATGAGTAAGGGTTCAAAGGTGTACCTTTGTAGAACTAAGAAACACAATGCAAACCCGGGGGCTATGGAGAGGATTCACTGGGTAAAGGGGCCTGCTGCCAGACGACCTGTGTTCAGTTCCTGGGAGACACATGGTGGAAGGGGAAAACCAATGTCTGAAAGTGTCCTCCAGTTTCCACACACTTGCAGGGTGTGCTTTCCACCCATAAAATAAATAAGAATGTAACCTTGCCCTTGCAGAATGAGAACCATCATTTTATCTTCAATATTTCTTCTTCTTTTTTCATACTTCTCTTCCCTTTTATTTTCTTTCTAGAACATTCCTTTCTAGCAGTTACATAGAACTCCTCTAATAAAGCAATGTACTACATAGCCGGTTGGGCAATGTTATAGTCTTTTCTTCCCCTCCCTTTTCTTTCTTTCCTTCCTTTCTTCCTCCCCCCTCCCTCCCTTTCTTCCTGTTTATTTTTTTCTTGACACTGGGTTTCATATAGTCCATGCTAGTTTTGAACACATTATGTAGCCAGGATTGTGCCGAATTCCTGGTCCTCCTCTCTTTACTTCTCAAGTGCTTAGATTATAGTTTTACAGACTTATACTATTATTCTAGCAGTAAAAGCTTTCATGGTTTTTTCCCTCAGTACTGGGGATTAAACCTAAGTCCTCACACATGCTAGGTAATTGCCTAACCACTTATTATCCCCAGGTCTCTCAATTTATCTCTGTCTCTGTCTCTGTCTCTGTCTCTGTGTGTGTGTGTGTGTGTGTGTGCGTGTGTGCGTGTGTGTGTGTGTGTGTGTGTGTGTGTGTTTGGGACAGGGTCTCACTTTATAGCTCTGGCTATCTTACAACTCACTATGTAGACCAGGCTGGCCTTGAACTCACAGAGATGTGTCTGCTTCTACCTCCCAAGTGAAGTCTTTCAATTTTTAATTCATGGGGAATGAGGTTTGGTTGACCCAGCTTGATGACAGGTCTACTCTAGACTGTTCAATAGAACTGGGGAACATTGTCATAGTTTACTCAATAGGGCCTAGAGAATCTTAGCTGTTACCATGTTCTCATCTATGGGCCTATTGCCAGGGAGGCTACGGTATGCTGAAGGTGCCAGCCATGGTCATAAGTCACCACAAGATCCACCAGAGTGGCACGGGGGGGGGCTTTGATTGAACTTGATTAGTCACGTCCTCACTGAGGCTGAGGTAGCTCAGGCTGGTTTGACTCAAACAAAATTAGTGCAGGTATTGTGAGTGAGCTATGCCAGAAGCATAGACAAACATACTTGCGTCTTTTCACAATATCAGAATTTATTGAGTAATATTAAATTTACAAGGTTTGGTGTCTTAGTTAGGATATATTGCTGTGAGGAGACACCATGAACATGGCAACTCTTATAAAGGAAAACATTTAATTGGGAGGCTTACAGTTCAGAGGTTTAGTCCATTATCTTCACTGTGGGATATGTCAGCATGCAGGCAGACATGGTGCTGGGGAAGGAGCTGAGAATACTTCATTTTAGTTCTCAGACATCAGAAGAGAGCTAAGATGCACTTCTTTCAACAAGGCCATACCTCCTACAAGGCCACACCTCTCAACAGTACCACCCTGTATAAACCTATCCGGGCCATTTTATTTCAAACCACCACACTCAGGCATTCCAATCACACATCGTGGAAGGGGAGAACTGATTCCTGGAAGTGGTCCCTGTGGCATGTGTGTGCACACAAAACCAATACACTGAAAGTTAACAAATTTTTTTTGAAAATAGTCTCTGCAACAATTCACTGAGTTCCTTTTACTAACCATTTTTCTCTACCTCCTTACTAACATTTGAGAATTTATAGTGGGAAATATGAGAACCCAACTTTAAAACAAAAGACCTTTTGTTTGCCCTTTCTTTTGCCCTCCCTGCTTTTCCTTTGATCTCTGCTCCTAACTCTCCTGCTGAAGGGACAGCCTGGGAGAGGGCTTTGCAGATGTTTCGAAAAAGTAAATAAGCTGAAATGGAATACTTCTGCGGCCCTTTCTGTCTGCAGGTTCAGGGAGTGCATTCTCATGAAACCAGCTGCTACCAGCTTGTTCTGTTCTCTGAGAAAGACCTCCTCACCAGTTAGACCCTCTCTGCCTTTTTTTTTTTTTTATTATTTCGCTTACATTCTAAGACTCGCTTGGTGGAATTATAAGTCTGAATTTTGCCTACAGAGTCAATGTTTGTAAAGTTTGTGTGTTGGGAGGGGCATTAAACCAGTGACAAATGTAACACTAGTTGATGTGTAAATGTGGGGTGTGCAAATGTGTTTGTGTGTATTATGTGTCTGTGTCTCTCCTTCGTGTGTGTGTGTGTGTGTGTGTGTGTATGTGTGTGTGTGTGTATTTGTTCTCCCATCAAACAAAAGCCATGAATGCCTTATGGTTACAAAAGTAAATGGGCTTAAATTTTTTTTTTAATTTTCTCTTTCCACACCTTCTTGGCCATGACCAACTAACCACATTTTGGAGCTTGCCAAAGAAATACATTTCCAGTAAAATATTTTAGCTGACCATTGATAGTCATGCTAACACCTTACTAGAAAGCTTTGGTGTTTTTCTGTTTGATGTAATTTTAAAGTTTTTTGGTTGTTACTTTAAAAACGTTTTTAAGCTTAAATTTTAAAATACCACACATCAAATGTTTGTTTCTGTTTTTTGAGATTGGGCCCCTTGTACTCAGGCTGACCTCAAACTTCTACATAGCTGAGAATGACCTTGAACTTCTATACCTCTGGAGTGCTTGGATTTAGACTTTTATATCATGGTCTTCCTGACCTTTTTACAGTGTATGAAATCTGGGGCCTCCGTATGCTGGGCAAGCACTCTACCAATTATCAACTTAGCTACATTTTCAGCCTATTTTTAAATTTTAAAATAGGTTTTAGCTTTTTGCTTGTTTTATCTATCTATTCATTCATCTATCTGTCATTTATCTATTTATCATCTATCTATCTATCTATCTGTCTGTCTGTCTGTCTGTCCGTCCGTCCGTCGGTCGGTCGATCGATCGATCGATCGATCGATCGATCGATCTATCTATCTATCTATCTATCTATCTATCTATCTATTTGTTTATTTGGTTTTTGGAGACAGGGTTTCTCTGTGTAGTTTTGGAACATGTCCTGAAGCTTGCTCTATAAACCAGGTCAGCCTCGAACACATAGAGATTCACCTGCCTTTCCCTCTGAATGCTAGAATTAAAGGCGTGCACCACCACCACCACCCAACTCTTTTGTTTATTTTTGAGAAAGAATCTCACTAGGTAGCTTGGCTGGCCTGGAATTCACTATGCAAACTCACAGATATCCACCTGTCTCTGCCTCACAAGTGCTGGGATTAAAGGCATGTGTCACCACTCCTGATACTTGTATTTATTTTTAAAATAACTTTTGTGTATTCTTTAAATACTCATATCTCAAGAAATATCACTCCAACAGACCCCCTCTCCCTGCTACACTATCACCTTCCCATTTCTAGGGGACTTAGCATTTAAGGATGCTCTTGTTTTTCTTGTCTTCAACTCAGTTCGTTTTGGGGAACACACCTCTCCCACTACCAAGGTCCCAGCTCTGTGTTGCTCGATGACATCCTGTCTTCAGTTAGCATCCCTTGTCACCCTTTAATTTACTCTGTTCAGATCTTACTCTCATCACTGCACCAAAAGCTGCCTTCCAAGTTGTTCAGCCTGATGGTTCATTCTCAGCCTTTGTCTTACTCCAACTTCAGCATCATTTAACACAGCCTGCCATTCCAGTCTCTGCTCTATCGCTTGCCTTCCAGGACACCAATCTCATTTTTTTCTTTTCCATTGGCTTTTATTTCTCAGTTTACTTTTCTAATTCTTCCTCTTTCCCCCCATTTCCATATTGGCATGCTTCAGGCTCACCCCATGGGCGCTCCCATTCAGTCTTGGCTTTGTAGATTACGTGTGTGCCAATCACCCCCACCTTCTCAAAACTTCAGAAACATAAATTCAGGTGCTAGGTCAAGGATGCGCATGGATGTCTAACAGACACTTCAAGTTTGCCAGGCTGAGACTGTAGCTTCTGGAGCAGTAATACCCAGAAGCAATAACATACTGCTGCTCATATCATTATTTATATTGAAAGATTTATTTATTTACTTAATCTTAGTTATGTGTTATGTGTATGAGCATCTATGAATTTATATGTATATGTGGATGCAGGAGTTCAAAAGGGCCAGGAAAGGGGACATTAGATCCCCTGGAACTGGAGTTCCAGGCAGTTCTAACAATTTCTATATGGATGCTGGGGACTGAACCTGGGTCCTCTGCAAGAGTAGTAAATGTTTGCAACTGCTGAGCCATCTCCTAGCACCTTGCCTGTTCTTTCTTTCTTTCTTTCTTTCTTTCTTTCTTTCTTTCTTCCTTCCTTCCTTCCTTCCTTCCTTCCTTTTTTCCTTCCTTCCTTCCTTCCTTCCTTCCTTCCTTCCTTCCTTTCTTTCTCTTTCTTTTGTGTCATGTGACCCAGGATGGCTTCATACTTGCTATGTAGCTGTTTGTTCCATCTGAGTTCTGGGACTGTAGATGTATTCCACAATGTCTGGCTTCCTATCTTAGTTTCTAAATATCATTTTAAACTGACAGGAACTAGAGTTCTATGGAGAATAGACAGATTGCAAAGACTGGCCAGAGAAAGTACAACAGAGCTTGGGACATACTGCAGTAACAGAAAAAAAAAGCATGTATGTGTAGTTGAAAGGGAGACATGTTCAAAGAACACTGAAGGCAACCCACGGCCATGGCCAAATTTTGGATAATTTGAACAACAAAGTAATAGTAACAATGGGTTAGAAGCTATAATGTGAGTTGAACACTGTGCATCCATAACAATATAAATAATTGAATGGATAAATGAGACGGGAAAGCCCATTCGATAATATAAGTAGAAGGAATGAGAGAAATGGAAAGTCCCCATTTGGCAAACACCACAGTGATAATTGTTCCCTGCAGGGTCATTTAGAGATGCTGCAATTAGAGGCAGCAACATGCTCTGAAACAAGATGCTTCTGTAATCTCAGTGTGCCTTCCTTCCCTGAAAACAGGGAAGAAGAGTCCTTGCACAGTGGTCAGACCAAGTGTTCGAAGTACATCCCTGTTAATGAGATACATCATATGCTTCTGTTGAGATAGGCCAAGGGGCACAGACATTTCTCTCGTGGTATTCTTGCCCCAAGTCCATCACTAAACTATAGCTGTGCCATGTGCACAAATCTTTAATTCTAGTACATGTGGATCTCTCTGAGTTACGGGCCAGCCAAGGCTACACAGTGAGACCCTGTCTCAAAACAAAACAAAATATACAGAAAACAAACAAACAAGCAAACAAACCCCATGAAGGTAGCTGTGAAAACACCAGTGGACTCAAGTTGAAGGACATTTTACAAAACAACTGTACGCGTCTTCTTTCAAAGTATCAAGGTTAGGGAAGATTGGAAAACAAAGACTTTCCCAGGGTCGCTGCCGTTCGAATGGCATCGTGTCCATGGTCGTTTCCTGGCTCTGATCACTGTTCTTTAGTCTAATGAAGCATTATTATCTGGGGTGAAGATTTATATATGTACCAATTACAATATTTTGGCAACTTTTAAGACGTTTGAAATTAGCTGGGTTTGAGGGTGAACGCCTTTAATCTTAGAACTTGATAGGCAGAGGCAGGCAAATCTCTGTGACTTTGAGGCCGGCCTGGTCTACATGGCACATTCCAGAACACCCAGGACTATAAAGAGAGACCCTGTCTCAAAAAGCAAAAGGAGTTTGAAATTGTTTCCAGATAAAAAGCTTAAAAAATTAAAATATAAAAATATTAAAAAATTAAATATAAAACCCTTGGGAGGGAAAAGCGGTGAGGTGTATGAGAGGAGTTGTTGGATGGGAGGGAGCCTGGGGTGGATTTTATCAAAACATAGAGTATGCTTGTGTGAATGAAATTCTCAAACAGTAACTAAAAATTACTTTAGAGCTGGGAAATGGCGCATGCCTTTAATCTCATCACTCAGGAGGCAGAGGCAGGCAGATCTCTCTGAGTTCGAAGCTAGCCTGGCCTACAAGAGCAAGTTCCAGGACAGGCTCCAAAGCTACAGAGAAACCATGACTTGAAAAACAAAACAAAAAAAGTAACTTATTCCATTTAAAGAGAACAAGGATTTTCTATTACTCTCCATTAAAATGCCATTAATATTTGGTAGGAAGGCTAACATATTTATGAGATTTCTTAATGAAAAGTTATGAAACAACTTATCAATTGTATGAGGGGTGGAAGGTAGATACAACTCTGTATTCTTTATCTTTCTTTTCTTCTCCCATATTTTTCTCTATCTGTAGCCTTTTCTTCCCCTTATTTTTCTGTTCATGGAAATGCCATTCTTCTTCCTGGCAGGCTTTGAACTCACTGTGTAGACCAGGCTGGCCTTGAACTCACAAGTTTCACCAGCCTCTGCTTCTGAAGTGCTAGGATTAAAGGTGTGCCATGGACTCAGTAAAATCCTTTTTCTTTTAGCGTCTTTAAAAGGCTCTTTAAACCTCTTTAAAAATCTCAAGCCCTGGGCTAGCAAGATGGTCCAGTTGGTAATGGTGTTTGCAGCATATGCCTGGAAATTCTAATTCCATCCCCAGGACACATGTAAAGATGGAAACAGAGAATTGACTCCACAAAGTTTTCTAACATGCAAGTCTTTCTCTGTCTAATTGTCTGTCTGTCTCTCTCACATACACATGTGCACACAGTAAAAAAAAAAATCTAAAGCTCTGATTTTTATGCTCCTTAATCTGATGTCATCCTAATTTGGCTACCTTTGTCTGCATTATGAATATAATACAGGACAGGGACATGTTTTTAATTCTAGGAAGGCAGAGGTAGGCAGAGACATAGTTCTGTGATTGTGAGGCCAGCCAGGTTTACAGGCCAGTCAGCGTTATACAATGAAACACTGTTAAAAAATGAAAGGAAGAAAGAAAGGAGGGAAGGAAAGAAGAAAGAGAGAGAGAGTTTAGTAATTTTATATCATTTGTGTGTGTGTGTGTGTGTGTGTGTGTGTGTGTGCGTGTGTGTGTGTGTGTGTGCACTTTCCTCCCATGCCTGTGTAGAGGTCAGGAGTCACTAGATGTATTTTCCTCTCTTGTTTTGTACTATTTATTTAGGAAGGGTCTCACCATGTATCTTTGGCTGGACTGAAACTCACTATGTAGACCAGGCTGGCATGGAACTCAGATCCCTCTGCCTCTACCTCCCAAATGCTGGAGGTCACTATGCCTGGCTATATTTATTATGTTTTATCTGTATCTGCTATCCTCTTAAAAAGGAAGGAACTTTGCTATATTTCATCTTCTGAGCACGTAGACTAGTCCTTAGTGTATTGAATCCTTGCAGTGAAGATTATGTAACTCAGTTCTTGTAAGAACAGATCTACCATTATTATTAGTGCTTACAGCATGCAGAGCCAATCTGAGGTCTTTGGCATGCAAGACAAGGGCTCTAACACTGAGCTATATTCCCCACAAAAACAAATATGTTAGCATTAGGCCAGGCATTAGAAGGGCAGAGAAAACATCATGTCTCCCACTAATATTTATAAACCATAAGAATGTTATACAATGTCTGTGAGTTAATATTTTTAATCATTGGGAAACTATATTACAATAGAAATTTTAGCATGTTTTGATATATGCCTTTTATAGTAGCATTTGGAAGGATCAGGCATTTGAGTTCATTCTTAGCTACACAGTAGGCTTGGAGCCAGCAGTCTGGGGTAAATGAGAACCTGACTCAATAAAAATTAAAACCAAAACCAAAGCCAAAACATCATCATCATCATCAACAACAACCACAACAATGGAAAGAACTATTTTGGTTGCAAGAGATATAAATAAGTTTGGGTTGTTTTAAGAGAAAATTTAGAGACTTACTTGTTCACAAAATTGAACAACTTGAAAATAAATACAGTGCTGGGTATGTGGGATAACAGGGGTCTTAACATTGTCTTTAGAATTTACTGATCTTTTCTCTCTTCGTAGGTCACTTATGTTTTCCTTTGAAACAGCCTTGTCATGGGCAGGGTTTTTTCACTTCATTCATTCATTCACTCATTCATTCATTCATTCATTCATTCATCCATTCATTCACTCTGTGGTAGCCCTGGAAGATTCAGCCTCAGATTCTTGCAGATGACAAAGCCTAGAATTCTGGGCCCGGTGTGGGTTACCTGCTCTACAGCAAGAGACTGTGGTATTCTCATTGTTCTGACAAGCATTACAGGCCACTTGTATAGCCTCTTAACCACTTGTACTGAGAGTGGGAGAATGGAAAGAGAAAATTAATTATGGAATTAAAACAACCGTATTTATGTGACACGATAGACCGGAATAGCTGGCGTCAGAAGTACAGCAGTCTGACCCCTAGTGGTTACTTTGTAGGATGACCCTTCAGCATCCCTCCAAGGACAATTAGGTGGTTTCACATCATATTGTCTATCATCATTTAAGAACTTCGGTGTCTCTCTCTTACCTTCTGCACTGAAGCACTCATCCACTTGAAGCAGTCTTTCTTTTGACGTTGATATAGTATTCCTTGTGTTTTCTCTTTGTTCCTACAATCAATTTTTCCCGTTGGGTCCACCCAACTCTTGAAAAAAAAAAAACTTCCTTCAAAATTTCCTATTGATCTATGGTTTTCAGCCAGGGTGGTTTTTCTCTTCTGTCAACAATTTCTCATATCTGATCTCAGCCTGCATCCAACATTGGTTCTTGTGTGCTAACCCATCCTCTTGTTGCTTAAGAAACTGGAGGTAGATTTTGAGCATAGGAGGTTGAAAGTCAATATAAATCATAGCATATTTTCCCGATGCCTGGTGGCTTCCCGAACATCACAAACTAAGAGCACCCACACTTCCCTGTTCACCTAACAGATAGATTAACCTGTCTGAAGTCCGCCACTGGTGCGTTTATCTAATTTCTACGTAAAAAAATTCATATGCGTTTCTGGTTTTCTAAGAGCAAATTAAACACACAAATTGTTTATTTCATGAAAAGATCATCGATTGGTTTAAATTAATTAGTCCAATAGATGATGCTATATTTGCTTCTAAATTTGTATAATTTCTGGATTTATGCTTTCTTTGTGCATTGTGGGTAATAAGAACTCACTAACTTGGTTTTATTCCTCACATTCTTTCTCTTCCCTTCAATCGTCTCTGTGGACTAATATGAGAAACTAGGGACTGTAGCTTCGGCTCAGCAGTGCAGCACTTGCTTCGTCCCAATGCATGGACTGTCAAAACCCCAAGCCAACCAAGCCAAAGCCACTCACCTGCCAGCATCTTTCTGAAGACATAAAGATTCTATTTCATATTTTTCATACCATTCTTTTCTTTTTGCTGTACTTGAAATTATGTGTTACTGGTAAAGAAACTATTATGTTTTATTCCTAAGTGTTTTTTTTATGAAATTATTAGATGAAACCAGATTGTCTAGGCTTAATTGTCTCTGTAGAAGCAGAACTCTAAGCCTAGTGCAGTGGGTCACAACTGTAATTTCATGAGTAGGAGGCAGATGCACCGGAGAATCAAGTAAAGCGACATCTTTTTTTTTTTTAAGAAATCAAGGGAAAAAAAAAGCAAAAAAGAACCCCTAAATTTCCTGAAAAGCAGACATCAGTGTTAAATGATTTCTATTCTTATTCAATAGACTAAACATTCCTTGTCTATTCTTTTCTAAAGAATTGGAGGGAATTAGCTGGGCATGGTTGCGTATGCCTTTAATGCCCACATTTGGGAGGCAGAGGCAGGCTGATTTATGTGAGTTCGAGGCCAACCGGGTCCATATTGGGAGTGCCAGGGCAGTCAGGAATACATAGAGGCTGTCTCAAAGGAAATAGAGATCGAGATTGATAGATAGACAGACAGACAGATAAAGGAGTCAAAGTGGTAAAATGTAATGAAAAGATTTCCTCCGGGAGTACTTACTCTGGGAAGTATTTACATTCTTAAGTTTCCTTTTCTGAGCTAGGAATAGTAATAAGAAATGGCGAGATGTTCGTGTTAATCTCTTAGCTGTCCGGAACAGATTATAAGGACTCAGCAGAAGTTATTTGGTAAGATATAATGAGAACATAATGACGTAGGAGTGTATTTTTGTCTTTATTTACAGGAAAATTTAACAACAAATATAAAGTCAAAATCCTACGCAAACTTGAAACAATGGCGCATTTTGACTTCTCCCGGCTACCGTCGCGGAGCATGCGCAAATAAGCCTGGCGGGACACAAGTGTCATGGTGCGCTCCATCTGAAGTCTGTGCAGTTTCCTGACAGTGGCGTGTGGTTTTTCTCTCACTTTGAACAGGTGAGTTTCCGGATATGTGGGTACGAGGGGCAACTGTACCGATGCCGAACGACTGTGGGCCGCGCTGCCCTTTGGGCTGAGTTTCGTTCCCGCAGATTTTCCTCCTAGGGCCGATCGCTCGCTTGTTTTCGCAGTTTGAGAAAGATCTGGCAGCAGCGATGGGGACTCGGAGGCTGGAGCGCTGCCCCGAGAGAGGCCCGTGTGGCCTCGGATGATGCTGGCATAGCCAGGGACTTACAGTCCGGCCTAGCCTCGTTTCTTCCCACACTTTTCTCGGGAATGGACTTGTGCTCGGTGATCAGGCTGTGCAAAAGAGGGTTTTACACTGAAGTTGGGCATAGGCGCAGGTGACTCGAGTCCCCGCCTCTTTCCCATCCCTGTGCTTAGAAGACTTTTCTGTATCTTCACGAGAACACTTGTGTCTTACTTGGTGAATTTCACTGAGCAGTGGTGTTACAGTGCGGGCTAAGCAGTTTTCACTCTGGCCAGATGTGGCCATTTTTTTTTCTTTCTTTCTTTCTTTTTTTTTTAAAGGTAAATGTAAAGAGGCCTTATAGTGGTTTTGGGAGTTAACAGGATACTTGCATTTTCTAATTAATTTTAATTTTCCAGATTCATCTTTCAGGAGGACTTGAGACCAATTTCTGATAATCAAGGTATTGGTTTATTTTAAATCATTTGAGTGATTGAAGATGTCCCATTTCTTAATAATTTCTTAGACTTTTTTTGCATTTCTTCTTTAATCTTTTGTTTTCATTAAGTAGCATGGACATGTGCTCTTTGCTGTCTGTGGTACATCTAATTTTTTTTTGGTTTGACTGTTGCTTGATCTTTGTTATATCCTAATTCTCTGATATTAAATTCGACTTTTTAAAAAATAATTTATTTTTTATTTTATATGTATTGGTGTTTTGCCTATATGTATACCTGTGTGAGGGTGTCAGATCCTGGAGTTAGAGACAGTTGTGAGCTGCCACATGGGTGCTGGGAATTGAACTCAGGTCTTCTGGAAGAGAACAGTCAGTGCTCTTAACTACTGAACCATCTCTCCAGCCCAAATCTGGCATTCTTGAGGCTTGTTTCTATATCTCTTCTAACTGGATTATTTTATTTATTTTAATTTGTGTGTGTGTGTGTGTGTGTGAGAGAGAGAGAGAGAGAGAGAGAGAGAGAGAGAGAGAGAGAGAGAGAGACATTGTCTTAATGTGTATTCCTGTCTAGCCTGGAGCTTTCTGTGTAGACTGAGCCCCCAAGTGCTAGTATTAAAGATGTGCAGCACCATGTCAGGCCTGGTTATTAATATTTTTTCTGTGCGATGTGCTTCACTGCTGTTAACCTGGTTACCTGTCTTTGTGATTCTGGCTGTCCCAATGAGCTGTATCTTTGTAGATTTTAATGGCCTTTCCCTTATGACTCACTTTACTTACAGATCTCACATGCTTACCAGGTACTTATATATCTCCTTTGAAAATATGTCTGTTCAGATCCCTTTCCCATATTTTAATTTGGGTTGTTTGTAGTTTTGAGTTCTTTATTTACTTTAATACTAGGCCCTTATCCTATTATATGACTTGCTGCTTTCTCCTACCGCATGGGCTGTCTTTTCACGACCTCCATGTTGTCCTTGAAGCATGAAAATTGATCTCCCCCCCCCCCCCAGAACAGGTTTCATATAACCCAGGTTAGCTTCAATTTTGATTTGTTTTTGAGGACAGCCTTGAACTCCTTATCCTCCTGCCTCTTCTTCCCAAGTGCTGGGACTACAGGAATGTGCCACTGTGCCTGGCTCACACATTTTAATTGTGATGAAATCTAATCTGTTGCTTTCTTTTATTGCTGTGCTTTTGGTGTCATAACTAAGAAACCGGTGTCTAATGTTGGCAAGATTTATACTTGAGTGAGTTATAAGAGTTTCGTAGTATTAGGTCTCCTAAATTTAAGTCTGTATCCCTGTTTGAGTTGATTTTTGAGTATGATGTGAGATGGGGCTCCAGCTCCATTTCTTTGTTTGCCTATCTAGTTGTTCTAATATCATTTGTTGGAAAGACTGATCTTTCTCCCATTGAATTGTTCTTATACTTATGTGAAAAATCGTTTCATTAAAAAAAAGCCCCCAAAATAATTTGATTCAGTAATGTCTGTTTGACATTCCTTCTTGTCAGTCTTTAGAACAATGGCTAACAAACAGAATTATCTGGAGGTTTGTTGAGCCTGGCTTCACTCAGAATAACTGATTCAGCGTGTCTGTGGTGAAGGCATAGACTTCATTTTCTTCCGGTTCCACCCGATGCTACTGCTGCTGTTGGAAATTTCACTGTGGAAAGTGCTAATGCGGCACATTGGGTTGTGTTCTTGGCTGATCATAGGAGAGAATTGCTGGGAGTTTGTTCTATTGATGCTCAGATTCCGTTCCTAGGTTCAGCTGGCCTAGGGTTTCGTTGTTGGTCATTTTCTCTCTTCCTTCTTCTTTGATTTGTTCCTCTCTCCATTGAACCCATTTTGTTGGTAGTAATTTCCAGAAACTCCTTGGCGATTCAGAATGAGCCCTCAAGATCCAAGACTGTTGCTACTGAAAATTCATGGTTCTGGGTATTTGGTATTATGAGAAGTTCCTGACCAATTCACTACTCTACCATAGTCTGTCCTTTCTGTCTTTATCCCTCTATGAACTTGACTTCCTATGCCTTTGAGAAGAGTTTTTAAGAGATCTTTGGCTTATGTAACTATTACCTTTTCCCTCTAAAATTCATTTCTGTGGTACTTAAATATTTTTGAGAATTTAAGTCTTTTTTTAATCTACAAGTTTGTCTGAAGTAAAAACTTTAGCTTGTTCATAGAGATAAATGAGACTGTGAAACTGATTATGATATATAGTCAGACTTGAGAATGTCTGTATTATATTACATTGGTTTGACTCTTTAAAGTCAAATTGTAGTGATTGAGTTGCTGGACGAAAGATGTGTCATATAGCTTGAGATGTATTGGCAGTGGTTCCGCAGAAAACTGTACGAGCGGTGCCATGCTTTTAGGGAGCCGCAAGGATTTGGCTAGTCTAACTTCTCATCAAGATCATGGTAGGTAACTTATTGTTTGAATACTTACTGTTTGTGTAGTTGAGCATTTGATCCTGTTTTTATTGGCATTTTCTTAAATGAATCTTCAGTTTTCTGGGATGTTTACTTCTCAGTATTATACTAGACTCTAACATGGTTTATGCTTTTCCATTATTGAGAGAAGGCCTGGACTCTGATTCTAACTTTACCCATGTACATACAAGTCCTTTAGCTTCAGTGGACACCAGCTTTGTGTGTTTGACAGTACTGCCTAACTCTGTAACCATGTTTAGTATCGACTCCTTTATCCGTATTTTTAAATTTTTGTTTTGTTATTTAAATTATATCAGTGGACCTGATGTAAACATTGTATAATTTTTTTTTGAACTTTGACTTTTAATATGACATTTAATCATTCACCATCCTTCAGTAGTTCTTAGGAATGTTCAGAGGTGCTCGCTGGTTTTAACCTTCCTCACTGTTACAGTGTAGGATAACAGTGGTAGAAGAAACTCAAGAGATTAAGTTTTCATCACAGATTTCATTATATATAATATATAAGAATTTTCTCTTGTATTATGAAAAGACTAGGTAAGTTTAACATTATCAAGCATTATTATCTAATTATTTAGTCATTAAGTATGGCATGCCCGTTGTGTGCCAGCGTGGTTGGAGGTGTTGGCAGTGGAAGTAAGGTATGTGTTGGGCCTTTGAATGTTAAGATGTAGTATGAGAGATGTGCAGTTACCCATGCTATCAGGTATCATGGGAAGAAAATTGCAGCACTCATGGCTTGGATCATGAGTATTATATGTGCGAGAGTGCCCACAATCATAGCTTCAGTATATTTTGAGAGAGGCCAACAGAATTTATTGGTGGATTGGTTTTAGGGAGAATGCAAGAAAAAGCCAGGGAAAATCTTAGAGTTTTGGATCTGAGCATATTGGCTTGCCCCTAAAGGAAAGAGGGAGGGCTGTGAGGTGATGCAGTGAGATAGGGAGAGGACCGGAAGTTCTGTCTTTGGCTTGTAAAGTTTGCTTTGTCCTCAGGCACTCAGGCAGCTGCACATCTGGGTGTGAGTTCTGAAGAAGGCCTGGCTCAGGGTTGGCATTTCAAGGCCTGAGAGTGATGAAATCACCATGGGGTGATGTAAAGAGGTGAATTCCTGCAATGGAGCCATGGGCTCTTCCAGGGCTGAGGAGCAGCACACCAAAGACAGACACTTGACGTTTGGTTCATGTGGTAGGAGACCTAGGAGAGTGGCATCCTGATGCCCATGAGAATTTAAGAAGTGACAGAATGCTTGCTTCCAAGTAGTGAATTTTCAATAGAGCAGAAGCTCTTGACAGTGCAGCAGGGAGGGAACATTGCCGGGAACTTCATGCTTGAGCTGGGCAGTAGTAGGCTTACTCTTAGGCAATGGGCAGTTTCCACAGTGACCTATTGGAAGGCAGAGCAGAGTACATGACAGTAAATCATTTCCCAGTACAAGAGGGAAGTAATCTATGTGGAATGTAGGAGGGTTGAGGTCTGTCTTGGACCACTCTCCCTTTTTTTTGTTTCAGTTGTACTTCCCTTCTTTAAAGTTTCTCTATCTCTCTGTCTCTCTTTGAGACAGGGTTTCGCTGTAACTTTGGAGCCTGTCTGCAAACTTACTTGGTAGACTAGGCTGGCCTCCAATTCACAGAGATCCTCCTGTCTGTGCCTCCCAAGTGCTGGGATTAAAGGTGTGTGCCACCACCACCTGACTTAGTTTCATTCTTAGTGAACAATGTCTTGGGTGTCTTGATTGGGACTGAAGTGTATCTGTAAGTATCTGTATTGGTAAGATGATTACTTTTATAGTATTAATTCTACCAGTCTGTGCTCACTTACTTATACACACACACAGACACACACACATGCCATAGACACACAGACACACAGACACACACACACACACACACACACACACACGCACATCCTACCAAGAACATTGGGAAGTCTTTCTATTTGATTATATCTTCCTGAATTTCTTTCTTAAGAGGTTTAAAGTTTTCATTGTAGAGGTCTTTCAATTTCTTGGTTAGATATTTTATTTGTTTTTAGAGGCTATTGTGAATGGGATTATTTTCATGATCTTTTTCTGAGTAAATATGTTATTGGTATATAGAAAGACTACTAATTTTTATAAGTTGATTTTGTATCCTGCCACTTTGCTGAAAGTGTGTCCTTTCTAAAAATTTTTCTGGTGTAATTTTTGGGATCTTGTATATGTAATATCATATGATCATAAATAGGGGTGTGTTGACTGATTCTTTTTCTGTTTGTATCCCTTTAATTTCCTTCTCTTGTCTTTTCACTCTAGCTAGTGCTTCAAGCTCTGTATTGAAAAGAAAAGAGAATAGTGGACAGCCCTCTCTTGATTTTTGGCTTTAATGAGGTTGCTTTCAGTTCTTTTCCATTTAGAATAATGGTGCCTGTGCTTGCCATGGCCTTTATTATGTTGAGCTGTTTCTTCTAGCCCTATTCTCTTTATGACTTTAAGAAAAAATTAAAAAGATTTATTTTTTTATTTTTTGTGTATGAATGTTTTGTCTGAATGTATGTTTGTGTATTATATACATGCCTGGTGCTCTTGGAGTTCAGAAGAAGGCATCAGATTCTCTGGAATTGGAGTTATAGATGATTGTGAGTCACTATGTGTGTTCTGTGAACAGAACCCAGGTTCTCTGCAAGAGCAACCTTTCTTTCTTTCTTTCTTTCTTTCTTTCTTTCTTTCTTTCTTTCTTTCTCTTTCTTTCTTTCTTTTTTTTTAAATCTGCTAGACCATTTTCCTATCTCCTTCTCTGGGACTTTTATCATGAAGGCATGTTTGATTTTTTTCGAAGACTTTCTTTGCATCTGTTGAGATGATCATGTTTTGTCTTTAAGTTTATTTAAATTACTTACTATATTTCTCTCAGTCTTTGGGATAAAACCTACTTGATTTTCTTGATATATACCAGTATTTGCTTTGAAAGAATTTTATTCATGATTTTAGCATCTGTGTTTGTCAGGCATATTCTTTTTCCTGTGTGTCTTTATTTGGTTTTGATATTAGAGTAATACTTTATAGGCGTTTACCAATACTAGTTTTGACTGGCATAGCTGTCTAGTGAGTCGTATACACACACACACACACACACACGTATATACATACAAATATATATATATATAAATTAATATAAAAATAATTTTATGTGTATAAGTGTTTTGCCTGTCTGTATGTTCACCAGAAGTGTGCTGGTGCAGAAGGAGGTCAGAAAACGGTGTCAGATTCCCTGAACTGGA
Source organism: Myodes glareolus (assembly GCF_982192425.1). Lineage (NCBI taxonomy): Eukaryota > Metazoa > Chordata > Mammalia > Rodentia > Cricetidae > Myodes > Myodes glareolus. The sequence goes on along the minus strand of NC_142039.1, from coordinate 46,876,948 downwards.
GTTATGGTTGTTGTGAGCCTCCATGTGGGTTCTGGGAACTGAACCTGGGATCTTTTCCAAAGCAACAAATTCTCTTATCAGCTGCACCATCTCTCTAGCCCCACCAATCAATTTTACAGGCAGGCAGATGAATTTATTTAGAAGGTGATGTGGGACAATTTCTATATTCTGTCAATTTTATTTTAAATAAATGCTGATTGGCTGGTAGTCAGGCAGGAAGTATAGGTGGGAAAACCAGACATGAAGTAGAGGTGGGGCAATGAGAACAGGAGTATTCTTGGAAAAGGAAGCCCATTCCTCTGCAGTCCTGTCCAGACACCAAAGAAGCAAGATGTGACCTGCCCTGCTGAAAAAGATACTGAACCATGTGGCTAACATATACTAGAATAATGGGCTAATGTAAGTTATAAGAGTTAATATGAAGCCTGAGCTAGTGGCCAATCAGTTTTATAACTTATGTAGACTCTCTGTGTGATTTTCTTTGGGGCTTACCGGTTGTGGGAACTGGGCAGGACAGAAACCCCAACAAGCAGGCCTTCATGTTACAAGAAGGCCCCACTTGAGGTTTCCTCATAGCACTGAAGGCCTTGGTGATCATTGACCTCAGCAGCAGTGGCTAAGGGGAGTTGTTTTGCTTTCAGTTTTCTTTCTCTTGAAAAGACCCTGTCCTACTTTTTCTTCCATGGTATTAGTTCTTAACAACTACAGTTCAATCATGGGATAGTCCACTATCAGTAGGATTTGCATGGTTGTTTCTTTGGGTTTATCCTCCTACGTTTTCTGTGAACTTAGGCTTTAAAGGGTTGATTTAGATTCAAGGTTGGTGAGAATTGGGTATCAGCACAATGTTAGGCAGATATTCTTAAACCTGAACTATTTGTAACTTTTTTATGTGGTGCAGAAGATGCCTTCTGCATCCTGTGATGTTCTCCTGGATGACATAGAAGACATCATGTCACAGGAAGATCCCAAGCCACAAGACAGACATTTCTCAAGAAAACATGTGTTTCCTAAAGTACGAAGACGGAATACCCAAAAATATTTGGAAGAGGAGCCCAGGCCACCAAGTGATAGGTAAGCATTCTCAGAATTGCCTCTATGTCCATCCAGGGAAGAGATTGGCACAGCTGGCCTACCCCATACATGGAGTAGCTCCAGTTTTAGGATATTTGTATTTATAGTAGAAAACATAGGTTTAAAAAGTTGAGTGGTTTCAAACCTGGTAAGAAATACACTAAAAAGGAAGAAATACCCAGGGAATGGAGAGTGGATCTAGGAGGAATTAGGAGAATGAACATGACCTAAATATATCTTAGGAATTTTCCAAGAATTAGCTAAAATCAAAACAAAAGTCTAGATTGTATGCTCTTTGAAGGAACAGGCTAGGACACTAGGAGTCATTTTGATTTGACTATAGTTGGTTTAGGTCTTCTGTAATTGCAGATTTAAACTTTTATTGAGATTTGTGATTCTTATGCTACAGTGGTGTTTTGGACATGTGATTTTTTTTAGCATATTAGTGAATACTCAGGAATCAGACACTGGGCACAAAAAAATCATTGTCCTTTTTACACTATTGTGGGAAGCAGTCACATAGTTGTACGGTTAGAATTAGCTCATAATTGTTTTTCTGGTAAAGTGTGGAAGGTTTAATGATTACTTTGTTTAGATTATTGAGCTTTTCAAGCCTGTGCATTTAGAATGTGCTTGTGTTTTAGTTAAGTTAGTTACATTTATCTCAATCATGTCTATTGTCATTTCTGTTTACTTATAAATTATTAGGGCAATCTAAGGGAGAATCTTTTTTTCCTTCCTACATTGTTTAGAAACCTGTGAATGCAGTACCTTGAATCATGGAGTTTTCAATTTTGATTATTTTTAATCTGTAAATTTTAATGGATAAAGATTTCAACTAGTGTTTAAGCGACTGAATCAGCAGGTCATCAGACTTTTATTTTTTGCTTACATATTTTTTGTATTGTATATGTGTGTATATGTTCATGAGAGTGTGCAGGTGCCTGTGTGTGTGCGTGTGTGTGCGCATGTTTGTGTGTATTGTATGCATTCATGTGTATTTGTGTGTGTATGTACATACTTATGCTACAGGTCACATCAGGTGTCTTTCTTGATTGCTTCTACCTTATTTCTTGAGACAGGGACTCTCACGGGAGTTGGAGCTATTGATTTGGCTAGGCTGGGCTGGCTGGTGTGCTCCAGTGATTCTCCTGTCTTCTCCCCTGACAACCATTGGGCTTACAGACGCCTGCTGTTTTGCCTGACTTTTTTCTGGGTGCTGGGAGGCCAAACTCAGGTCCTCATCCTTGCAGGGCAGCACGTTAATGCCTTCACCATCTCTGCAGCCCTTACCTCTTCTCTGGGTATTATTGCTGCCACTGCTATTTTCCGTGCAACCATTTATGTGTTGAAGATCTTCACATCAGTAGGTATGGTTAGTAGGAATTAAATCTACAATCTAGAGAAAAACTGTTTTTGAGGCAAGATCTCTTGTAGCTTGGTCTGGTGACGGCCCTGAACTTTATGTCCTCCTACTTTTCTTTCCTGAGTGCAGGGATTACAGGTGTGTGCCACCTGGCATGAAAGGCATTCTTTATTTGTATTTAGAATTATTTAAAGTTACATTTTATTTATTTATCATGTTTGAGTGTGTACAAATACACGACTGAAGCATGTGAGTGAGGGTGTGAGGTCAACTTGGAGTTAGTTCTCTTTCTCTAATGTGTATCTGGGTCAAATTCAGGTCAAATTCAGGTCATCTGGTGGCAGATACCTTTACTTGTTGAATCTTTCTTCTGGGTCCAAAAGGACATTATTTATTTTACCATTTTATTTTTTCCCTTCTAATTAAAATGTCTTTTTTTTCTCCACATAATATATTATGATTATTGTTTCCCCTCCCTCTACTCCGCCCAGTTTCTTCCCACCTCCCCTCCCATCTGTCTCTCATTAGAAAACAGACTTCTAAGGGATGATAATAATAAAATAAAATGTAGTAAGATAAAACAAAAAGATGCTGATCTATGAGTACAACAGAATGCCATTAGTAATCATTTTGTTGCTACATTTTTTTTTTTTATTAAGTAGAACAGTAGTATTGGTTTACACTAGGTCCCTGACCTATCTATTTTCCGATTCTTGGTCACCCGAGCAGTGCAGGGGATATGGGTCCCGTCTCATGGAGTGGGCCTTAAATCCAAGCAGATATTAGTTGGTTTCTCTCACAAAACTTGTGCTACTGTTGCACTAGTGTATCACCATTGTAGACTGAAGTTTGTAGCTGGGTTAGTGTTTGCATATTCCTTTAGTAGCATGCGAGTACCTTCTAGGATGTGAGCCCTAGTCAGTAGGGTACAGGCAGGGTAAGCACCAGCTCTACTTCTCTATGGTCAGTGAGTTGTGTAGGTGAGTTCAGCAAGGGGGCCTTACTATAGGCTTGTGGAGAGCAATCTATAGTACTCTAGTCTGGGCAACTAACAGCTTGGGTTGTTTGGAGGTTCCCATGGGATCCCTTTGGCCAACAGTTTCAATCCCAGTATTATAATTTGCTGACAAGAGATGCAAAAGGACATTTCTTAAATGCAGAGATTCTTCTTGTGATTCTGTAGTTATTTTATCTAGATTTTCATTTTTAAACATTTTGCTTATTACTACTGTATCTTTGTATAATGTGTATAAGTGTGTCTTAGTTAGGGTTTCTGTTGCTGTGAGAAAATATTGGGACCAAAAGGCATCTTGGGGAGGAAAAGTTTATTGGGCTTCCATTTCCACGTCACTGGTCATCACTGAACGAGAACAGCCAGATCTTATGGAGGCATTTCTTCAGTTGAGGTTCCCTTCTTTCAGACGACTCTAGCTATGTCAAGTTGATAAGACTAGAAGACTAGTCAGCACAAAGTGTGCCTGTGAGTGCCATGGTGAACCTGTGAGGTCAGAGAACAACTCCGTGGGGAAGTTCTCTCCTTCCGCTTTCACCTGGTTTCCAGGGATCGAGCTCTAGTTGCCAGGCTTGTGCAGCAGCGCCTTTGTTCACGGAGCCAGCTCATTGTCCTTTGATTTTAGAGTTTTGTTGTAACAGCAGAATTTAAATTAAATTGATGATTTTGTATCTAACTTATAAATTGATTCTAGTGTGTTTTTGTGTAATGTGCCCTGAAGTCATCTAGTGGCTTTTATTTTAAAAATCACATAAAGATACTTACTTTGTTTTAATTGATTACTTAACAGCACTATTCCAGGCATACAGAAAATTTGGATTCGAACATGGGGCTGCTCACATAATAATTCAGATGGAGAATACATGGCTGGACAGCTGGCTGCCTATGGCTATAAAATTACAGGTAATGAGACTGGTCCATAATGTATTTTATTGATTCAATTTCAGAGTTGCAGATTTTGGAGACAGGTAGTCTAGTCTTAGCAATTTAATGGTATTTTAGAGTAACTTAATGATTTGAAGGTAGGACTCTAATAGCTACTATATATTATTAGATAAGCTGGTTATCATATTTTTGCTTTTCATTTTTGTTTGCTTACTTATATTACATTTTATTTTGTGTGTGTATATGTGTGTGCATATGTGTGTGCACACATGTGCACTGGTACACATCTGGAGGCCAGGGGACAGTTGCAGGAGGGGATTCCATCTCTTTTCCTGTGTGTCACCCTATATGATGTCAGGCTTGATGACAGGTGCCCTTATCCACTGAGCCATCTCACCTGCCCTGGTATTATATTTTAGAGTAACCTTAAAATCTTTTGTATTTTGAAATGAAAAGTTATAGAAAGTTCACGTAAGTCCTTTACCCAGCCTCTGATATGAACATGATACATGACTATACTTTAATAGGTAAGCCAGAATATTATCACCTTTGTGATTCTGCTGTTGAAACTGTGTATCTGGTTTGACTTGTTCAGCTTTTCCCTATTTTCCTGTTTCTGTTTCGGGGTCTGTTCCAGGGTCCACTTTGCATCTAATTGTTATCTTGCGTTAGTGTTCGAGTTTGTGTCAGTTCTCTCTGGCTTTGTATTTCTGAAGAAACTGGTGGTTTGTCAGATCACCCTGTCTTAGTTCTTTTCTGTTGTGATAAAACACCCTGACTAAGGCAACTAAGGCAAATGGTTCCAGTGAATTAGGTGGAACACTGGGTGGTAGCAGGTGGCTAGAACCATTCTAACACTGGCCATAGCCTAATCTCTTATGTCCTAATCTCTAATGGAAAATGACCTCACTCCATTCCTGGGCCTAGTTCCAGAGCCTGCGTGCCTTGCCTTGGACATTCTACTCTCCTATGCTTGCCCAAATTTATGTAAGTAGGAACCATAACAGTGTCCTTGGTGAGGTTGGGAACCTTCAAAGTCTTCAACTGGAGCCTCACCTTGTTTGCATGCTTCTTGTGAAGGGGTCTAGAGCCCAGTGAGACAGATGGGACTTTGAGCCACCACATGTAAACTTGGAACACCTCTGGATTGTAGACGGCTTTAGAAGTTTTCTCCTGTGGTGGAATACCTTTATGGGTCAGGTGCCTTGCCGTCTTGAGTCCCTCACAACCAATTACTTACCAGCAGACTGGATTATAAGTAACCATGATCAAGGCAACTTATAAAAGTTTAATTGAGCATATTGTTCCAGAGGTTAAAGTCCATAATGGAGCAAAGGCGTGGCAGTAGCAGCAACTGGGAGCTCTTGTCTCAAATGCAGGAGGTTGAGAGAGCGTACTGGGGAGGGTGGGAGGCTTTTGAAATCTCAAGCCTGTCCCCAGTTAAAAATGCATTTTCAGAATTAACTACTTTATATTTGATATTAAGTCTTAGTATAATTTAGCTTGAGCTTGCTTAATATGTTCTGATGGTGTAGTTTAATAAGAAGGCAGCCTTTCAGGAAATTATACCTGACTTCTGTAAGTCAGTTAAGTACCGACTTCTGTGGTGATAGTAAATATCCACTCTATTTTAATTTACAGTTTAATCCATTGGCAGTTTGAAATGGTCCAATGAAAGTAGTCTCTATATAGCATAACCGTCCTATATGTTTAAATAAGAATCTTAACTTTTTGAGCATGGTGGTCTTGTAATTCCAGCTCTTTGGAGACAGAGGTAGGAGGATCGCCTGAGTTCAAGGTCAGCCTGGTCTATTATAGCAGAATATTCAGGCCACCTGGGGCTAGTTGGTAAGACTTTATTACAAAACAAGACTAAACAAAGCAGTTTACTCTTTAGTATACAGATTTAATTTGAATTTCTTTAAAAAGTTACATCTGTTTATTTTGTGTGTATGCATTCTAGGACACTCATGCAGAGGCCAGAGGAAAGTTTCTGGTAGTCAGCTCTCTCTCTGCACAGTGTGGAAGCTGGAGCTGGAGCTCAGGTTCCCTGGCTCACTGGTACGCTCGTCTACTCACTGAGCCTTCATTTTCATTTCTTATGTGGGAATATCTTAAAAGGGAGAACTAAAAAATATTTGAAAATGAAATTTATTTTCTTAATAATGTAGTATATTACTTGTAACATGAGGGCCGACTTGTCGAGGTTTCTGTCCCACCTGGTACCCCACAGCCGGCAACTCCCAAGGAAAATCACACACAAGACTCCATAAGATTATAAACTGATTGGCCCATTAGCTCAGGTTTCTTGTTAACTTATAACTATAACTTATATAACTTATAACTTATAACTCTGTTATAGGTTATATTAACCCATTATTCTCATCTATGTCAGCCATATGGCTTGGTACCTTTTTTCAGCTGGACAGGTTACATCCTGCCTCTTCGGTGGTCTGCGCAGGAATGGCAGAGGGAGCTTCCTCCTTCCTAGCCTTCTCCTATTCTCATTGCCCTGCCTCTACTTTCTGTCTGGTTGCCTGGCCAATCAGCGTTTTATTAAAATACATGATGACAGAATACAGACAATTCTCCCGCACCATTTCTCTCTCTCTCTCTTTTTTTTTTTAAACAAAGGAAAATACCCATAGTCCATTTGTTGAGAATGTGGGCGTAGTATTTCAGGCTACTTCCTGCTGGTTGGGGGCGCTGATAATCTTATGGGGACCTAAAGAAAATTTAGAGTTATAATCAAGTCCTGACTGGAGTATCCTGTGAGGCCTGATCATCTCAGGCAACATCTTGAATCCATTCTGGATGTAGAATTCAGACATCTGGGCCATCTGTTTCTACCGGAGATTTCTCAGATGGTCTTCCTTGTTCAAACTGGATTTTGCTTAACTCAGAATGAATCCACAGCCTCTCATTTTCTGTGGAAACAAAAGCAAAATCTCTTCTCCAAAGTATCATACCTTTTGATTTCAATTTTGAAGCCAAGGTATTTTCAAAATACCTATCTTGGGTTAGTTCAGCAGCATTTATGAACAAATATCTTTTAGCAGCTGTTGCTCCTTCCTCAGCATTCAAACAATTCAAAGATAGCATAGCAACATACAGTATCAAGATTTTCTGTGTATTTTCCATATTTATGCAGTTTTATTTTAATCTCTATTTCTTTTATTTTTACTTTTACTTTTTGAGACAGGTTCTCCGTACATCTTTGTCCTGGAATAACTCTGTAGACCAGGCTGTCCTTGAACTCACAGAGATCCTCCTGTCTCTGCCTCCCCAGTGCTGGGATTAAAGGTGTATGCCACCACACCTTAAACTCACAGAGATCCATCTGTCTCTGCTTCCCAGGCATTGGCATTAAAGGTGTGTCCTACCACACCTTGAAGTCACAGAGGTCAATCTACCTCTGCCCCTTGAAGTCACAGAGGTCAATCTGCCTCTGCCTCCCAGGCATTGGGATTAAAGGTGTGTACCACCACACCCAACTACTCTCTTTCTTTTTACTTTTAGAACTTTAACTTTGATCCTGCATATATTTTTAACACACTGTAAACCATTAAGAGGTTTTCTTTGTCTTTGTATCTCTCTTTACTGTATATCTCTCTTTTTCTGACCACATGAGCCTTTAATTTACTAAGCAATATGGAGAGCCGTGGCTTTCACGGCTAGATCCAGCCCATTCCTTAGCTTTCCAGACTCATGACTGAGGTACTGGCTACAGCCATTTTTCTTGCCAAAACTCTATGGCGTTTCAAGGTCCTTGCCAGCAAGCAAGCTGCAGCATTCTGCTCACAGACCACACTCAGTCAGACTGCCTGCCTGCAAGAGTCAGAGTTTGTCCTGGCAGGACAGCCCAGAAAGCCGGCATTTTAAAACAACAGTGCAGCTTTTTTCCTGCTATGGCTGAAACCCGAAAACCACGCGTTCAGCTTTTCACCAACACCGTTTAAGTGTTTTGTGGCAGGACCTCTTAATGAGCTACAAAGTTTTGCAGCTAAAGCCGAGTCACGAAGCCTCTCTTAGATGGGAGCATTTGCTTGCCTCTAGCAAGCAGAGCAGACCCGAGAAATTGCTGCTACCAAGAAAACATGCTTTACTCTATTCTTTCCCAAACTTTCTCAAGCTTTCTGTGGATTCAGTTATCCACATCTGGGTGCCATATGTAACATGACGGGGCCGGCTTGTTGGGGTTTCTGTCCCGCCCGGTACCCTACAACCCGCAAGCCCCAAAGGAAATTACACACAGGACTCCTTAAGATTATAAATTGATTGGCCCATTAGCTCAGTCTTCTTATTAACTAATTCTTACATCTTACGGTAACCCATAATTCTACTCTGTGTTAGCCATATGGCTTGGTACCTTTTTCAGCTGTCAACTTACATGTTGCATCTTTGGTGGTCTGGGCAGGAATGGCAGAGGGAGCTTCCTGCTTCCCAGAATACTCCCAGTCTCTTTGCTCCACCCCTACTTCCTGTTTGGCTTTCCCGCCTATACTGCCTGCCTGGCCAATCAGTGTTTTATTAAAATATGATTGACAGAATACAGACAATTCTCCTGCATCAATTACTGATATACTTGTATTAATTCCATGTGTTTACATCCTATACACCGTTCATTGTCCTCACTTCAGCATGACTTGAATGCTGTAGACTGTACGTACAATCACTTACTGTCTCAAAATCACGTAGAAATGTGGTTTGAATTCCTCTGTTCCAAGAACACATTATAGGAGATTTCTATAGGCTGAGCTTTTCCCCTGGTAAGGTTCTGATTATTGTTTCTAAATTATTTCTTTTGGAGATCTTGCTAAATTATTTTCAGTGTCTTCATTTATAGTAAGTCGTCATGGTTTCACACAGGAAGTGTTAGAAGCAAGTGACCTGATGTGCCAAGCAAAGCTGCTTTAGTTAACACTAGGCATCTTATCTTTTTCCCCTTCCTTACTCTACAGCACAGACTGGCCTTAAACTCTCAGAGATACTCTTGCCTCATGGGTATATTTCTGTTTGCTTTAATTGGTTCTGGGAACACTTTAAAAATATTTGCTTAAAAAGTACATCCAAGGATCACGTTACTGATTAGAAGATTATTAAAAAAAATCAAAAAGTGAAATTTTTGTGTTTGAATTGAGGTTGACTGAAGTAATACCTGTTACACAAAGTTACTTAAAAACAGTGGCAACAGCAAATGTTGCCTGCTTGCTTATATATATTAAGACGCAGAGTAAGCTGGATGTGGTGATGCTTGCCTTTAATCCCAGTGCTCCTAAGAGGGGAATTTTTGTAAATGTTGGAAAGAGGCTGATGAATCTTTGTGAGTTCTAGGCCAATCTGGTATAAATAGCGAGGTCTAGCACAGTCAGGGCTATGTGGAGAAACTTTTCCACAAGCAAGCAAGCAAGCAAGCAAGCAAGCAAGCAAGCAATCAAGCAAATACCAGAGAATAGATTGATTGTATGAAAATCTGTAAAAGCAGTTGACTTCAACTACTATGTGCCATGGAATGAAAAATGTGACGTATGTTCCTTCTGGTTAGGCTAGTTCTAAGTGTCGGGGCTTTTACACACGTGTTTTAGGAAGGGGCAATGAACTGCTGAAAAGCTTAGTGCATGAAGATATTTCCGTGTGATTATGAAGTAACAGATGAATGAACTGGCACGAGCTGCTGCGTGCTTTACTGTAAGATTGAGACTGGAGAAGGAAGACACACAGAAGCATGGAGACACAAGCAGAAGGAAGCCAGCTCGTGTGCAGCAGAGCCCACATTGCGATTCAGGCAGATCTGCACAGCCTTATGTCTTTGCCTCATGCTGTGTGGTCTCCTGGAGTCAGTGTTTTAACAGCCATTCAGTATGGAAATCTACTATTAATAGTAGCTTTTGCTAGAGTAGTTTTTGTTGTCTACAACTTAAAAAATTAAAAAAAATTCCCTCTTAGAAGTCTTTATGTGTGACCCTCATGAGAAGTTTTTCATTTTTGAGAGGGAGAGAGAAAGGGCCATTGGTACACTGGCAATGCTTTTCACTGTGGAGTTGAAAGTTGGAGGTCTTTTACTGTGGTTAGCCTTGTCAACTAAGAGCTGCTTGTGGCCAATTTCTACTTTCTTAATTATAAGTAGAGTTCATAGAAACACGAAAAAAAGTTTTGGTTTTTGAATCCTTGATTTGTTGATGAAATTCAGTGGAAGCCTGTTGTGGTGGTATGTGCTCATCATCCTAGCACTTGGGAGGCAGAGGCAGGTAGATCTCTATTTAATTGAGGCCAGCCAGAGCTACATAGCAAGGTTCTGTCTCAAAAACAACCCAAAACAATAACAATAAAAGAAATTCAATGTAAAAAATACTATTACTTTTTCTTTGTGCGGGTCACTTGCTAACTTTTCTTAGCTATCTCTTTTCATTATCTCATTATTTACATTTTATAGTGTAGTGCAGTTTATAAAATATTCATTTTTTTCTGATACTAATATTACATAGTTTATAACCAATGACTTTAATAATCTAAGCTTTAAAAATATTTAAACTATCCTGACTTTAGATTTCTGACTTTGTATAGACTGTATACACTAGTGATGAATTCTTTTTTTTTTTTTTTTTGTCTTTTGAGATAAGATTTTGCTGTAGCTTTGGAGCCTATCCTGGAATTAGCTTTTGTAGACCAGGCTGGCCTCGAACTCACAGAGATCTGCCTGCCTCTGCCTCCCAAGTGCTGGGATTAAAGGCGTGCACCACCAACGCCTGGCAGTGATGAATATTTTTAATGAAGTATTCAGTTATGTGTTGAGTAGTGTATTTAACAAAAACCATTTACTCAAGGTTCTTTGCAGAGATTTTTCTGTAGCTAGAGGTAATGCCTTGAGAAACATAGAAGTCGATCTGGAATGAGAGTGCAAATGATTTACATTATGATTGTGAGCAGACTGTGTGTAAAGCCAGGGGTGACCATCACTTTATTGCTAGAGTTGGGTCTTAGCACTATTCTAAGGCTCAGATATTAGCCAAAGGAATGGTCCTCGAATGAGAAGCAGAGGTATTCATACATTAAGATAGGAACTGTATGGAACCAGAGAGATAGCTTAGTAGTTAAGAGCACTAGCTACTTTTGTAGAAAACCCGGGTCGGTTTCCAGTACCCACAGTGCTTCACAACTGTCTGTAACTCTAGTTCTGGAGAATCTGTTGCCCTTTTCTGACCTCCAGCAGCACTGCATGTACACAGTGCACAGACATATATTCAGTCAAAACACCCATACATATAAAATAAAATGAATAAAATATAAATAGTCACTTTAGGGCGCTGGAGAGATGGGCCGTAGGTTAAGCGCTCGCTCTTACTGTTCTTGCAGAGAACTTGAGTTCATTTCCTATTACCAATATGGGTGGTTCACAACCATGTCTAACTATAGTTTCAGGGGATCCAGTATCCTCTTCTTACTTCTGCTGTCAGTATAGTGCATAGACCTACTTCTGTACAAAACACAAAATTATTAAGTCTTAAAAACTATTTCTATAACTTGCCAATCCACTTTCCTCTTCTGATGACTGGAAATTATCGTATCTTAGGTTATTTGCATGGACTGATATTATTATTCAGAAGTGTTCTGTTTTGCCGGCCATGTTTTGTCACTGCTAAGGTAGAAAGTTGAAAGTCTTATTCAAAGCTGCCTTTGTGTGATGCTGCTGTAGCACGGGGACAGTGAAGTGGTCAGCCATTTTAGGAGGTGTCCCCAGGAGAAGGGAAGGGAAACACAGCTGTGGTAAGATGGCCATGGCCACTATCACTGAGTTGTCTCCGGCACTCACCCGTGAAGGATGGAGCTAGCAGTAGTCTTAGCCAGGTTTGGAGCTTACCCTTGATTTTCCCAGATAACAAAAATGAAACAGGTAACAATATTGAGATTTGGGGTCAGGGGGAGAGAGAGAGAGAGAGAGAGAGAGACAGAGAGAGAGACAGAGACAGAGACAGAGACAGAGACAGACAGACAGAGGCAGGGAGTTTGGAGATACCTAAATGTAAAAGGAGACTCCTCGTACATGGTGTTGCAGTGTGTGATAAACAGTGGGTTTGAAGACGTCTGCGCACGCTCCCTTTGTTTTACAGGTGAAAGGGATGAGGGAACCAAATGCTTGGATTCCTGGAATCATTACTCTGAGTCAGGAAACACGGTGGAGGCTAAGCAGGACTTGAGTCAGGGGCCTTTGGATTTAAAAAGGTAGATGGAAAGGGGCAACAGTCAGAAATGTGTTGGTTTAGGTTGCAGAATATGAACAGTATTATAGAAGATCAGAATACATTGCCTCCCTATTTTGTAAGGAAAAGTAATTTTTTTCTTGTTTTTAACTGAAAATAGATTTTTAAAAATGCTATGTATTGTGATTGTTACCTCTCTCCCAGCTCCACCCCAGATCCTCCTCACTTTCCCACTCATGCAAATCCCTGCCTTTTCTCTCATTAGTATACTAAGAGGCACCAAAAAAATAATAAAATAAAATTAAGTAAAGTAAAAACAAATAAAAACAGAGCCAAAGAAAAAGCCCAAGAAACATAAAGATGCAGAGACACACACATTCACATACACAGAAATCCCATAAAAACACAAAATGGGAAATCACAATATATATGCCAGGAACTGTAAGGTTAAAAAAAAAAAGCTCTGAAAAAAACATTATATACAGTGAACCTCCATAAATGCCATTGTATATGTTTTGTGTTGACCATCTACCGCTGGGAATGGGGCCTGGCCTTAAGAGTGGTTTGTATACCTAGCAAGACGCCGTTAGATCAAACTAAGTTTTCCTGTGTGAGCAGTTATCAATTGGAGATAGCTTCTGAGCTATGGATGTGGGCTTGTGTCTACTCTGTTCTCAGTGCTGGGACCCCATCTGGCTTAGACCTGTGCAGACCCTGTGCATGTTGCCACAGTGTCTGAGTTCACATGTTCATCTTACTGTGTCTAAAGGTCTTTTTTCCTTGATGTTTTCCATCTCTGACTCTTACAATCTTTCTGCCTCTTGTGCAGGGTTCCCTGAGCCCTGAGGGGAGGGAACTGATGGAGACACCGCATTTAGGATTGAATGTTTCAAGGTCTCTCACTGTCTGTACATTGTCCAGGTTTGTGGATCTCTATTTAGTCTCATCTACTGCAAGAGAACGCTTCTCTGATGGTGGTGGAGCAAGACACTGATCTATGGGGATAGCAGAGTGTCATGAAAAGTCATTTTATTGTTATGTTTCTTTGGTTTTCTCCTAGGTCCCTGGTCTATCTAGTCTCAACCTCTTGGCCACATGAGCAGTATCAGGGATGGGTTCCAACTCATGGAGCAGGCCTAAATCCAATTAGATATGAGGTGGTTTGTCATACAAGCCTTGTGCCACAATTGCACTAACACATCTTGCATGCAGGTCACCACTGTAGCTCAGAGAGTTTGTAGCTGGGTTGGTGTTTACCTTTCTCCTTTGGTAGTGTGCAGAGTTCCTTCCAGTACCATGACTATTTCGTCACTAGAGGAGAAGGCTCTAGGTAGGCACCAGCTGTACTTTTCCATGTTTAGTGAGTTGTGTAGTTGTTGTCTTCAGGGATAGGGCCTTACCATCAGTTTGAGGAGAGTAGTCAATAGCTTGGGTTGTTTGGGGGTTCCCAAGGGGTCCCTTTGGCCAATAACTTGGTTAAATGTACACCACAGAATATATTTTTTAAAAAAGTGAAAAATTGCAGTGAACAGATTTAAAGTCCTAAATAAAACTAAAAATTTTAGTGAAAGTCAGTATACAAACGAGAGAGAGAGAGAGAGAGAGAGACAGACAGAGGCAGAGACAGAGAGAGAGACAGAGAGAGAGACAGAGAGAGACAGAGAGGCAGAGAGAGAGAGAGAATATGTGTGTTAATAATGACTCTATCATTTGGAAGGGTGAGGACCAATGTAATTGAAAAACCATTTCTATAGTAGGGTCTTACAGTACTGCAATTGAAAGACCATTTATATATATAATTAATTTCCAGAGGCTATGAACAGCAGAGCTCTCTGTGACCTCGGGGATCAGTGTGTCTTAGAGAAGGGTTAGCACTGTTGTGTCACCAGAGCTGGAGCTGGGTGGATACACTTTGTAAAGACAACACTGTGGTAAAGGCACTGTACAGTCTCATTGGACACCTTACATATAATTTACACTAGATTTGACTATAAGTTATAGCTATAAGATCTTGCAAGAAAGTTGTGTTTATTTTAAGGAGTCCAAGAAGTGAGAAATGAAAAAAATAGCTTCTTACAAGGAGTTATGCTTTATATTATGAAAACAATGAGGGTTCTCTACTCACAATTTTATAATCTGTGATGTCTGTGTTAAGTATTTGGTTGAAATTTTGTAATTCTTGTGTTGAGGAGAGAACTCACTCATTTGGTACAGTGCTTGTGCACGAGGGACCAAAATTCAGCCCTGGAATCTACTTAAAATACACAAACAAAACCAAAACCCTCCAAAACATCCAGTGAGGTGCTATGCTTTTGTAACCCTAGCCCTGGGGAGGCTGCCTCAGGCCAACCAGCCTTGCCTACCTGGTGAATTTTAGGCTGGTGAGAGACTCTTTCCAGAAGCTGGACAGCACTAAGTAAACCACACCCGGCTTTGTCTTCTTGCGCCTATGTGCATGCTTGCATGTTTGCATGAGTGTCTGTGCACATGTGTGTTTGCATACACATTCATACATGCACATATCCACACACAAATGTTTTGTAGTACCTTATTGGACTATAATTATGTTTAGAAGGATGTTTAAGTATAACGTAGTATACAATGGTATGGTATAAAGTGGAGTACATAATGAATTTTTGTGACTCTTTGAAATGACTGGGAGCACAGACTTAGGTTGTGCTTGGATTTGAACTTATGGCCTCTGGAGTGCTAGGTTGACACTTCTTACAGAACTATATCCTCAGCTAATTTTTGTGATTTCTTCCTTAGTTTTTGTTTCTTCTTCATACAGAGAGCACAGAAACATTTAATTTCTTCTATTTATTTTTTTGTCTTACTGACTCAGAAATTTCTCCATGTTTGTCCTCTTATGAAACACCCAAACTACCCGTGTTTGAACTAACAGCATGCTTAGTGGCTCTGATTTTGTCCTATATTTTGTTATCTGTACAAATTAGTGTAGCTCTTTCCCCCTTTATACTCTAAACAATATTTTCCTTATGTTCAAATAACCTTGAATGACTGATTAGAATCTTCTCTCTGTTTTAAAGGAGTAAATGAAATGTAGTTCACACCTGTGAATTCCCAAGTACTTGATTCTGTGTCTTCATTTTGCAGAAGAAGCTCATCTTATGTCTTAAATGAATGCTCACTAACGGTTGACACCCCCATGCTAGTGAAATCATCTTGATAAAGACTGACAACCCGCTTTCCCAATTTTCCCACTGTTAAAATTGTGGTAACTGTCACATTCTCCTGTTTCTCTTTATGAACCTGAAGATTGTTCTTCATCTGGCTAACCTTTGGCCTGACCTTTGAGCTTCCTTGAACTTCAGCTATTCACGTGACTAGAATAGCCAGCCCATGCTGTTTTCATGAATAAACTCGAGTGAGCGCTGTGCTGTCAGGAGACCCAGTCCTTAAAAGATTTCTGGCCTTCTGCTACACTGTGTTCTTTATACGGTATTTTAGAGTTTTTTTTTTTTGAGACAAATGAACACAATTTCAGAAAGCTAATACCCATTTAATATTTTAACCATTCAGATTATGCTTGGAGGTTTTCTGCAGTTCTATGAAATAATTTATTTAGAAATAGCCTGTGTTTAAATTATCGTTTTTCTGCTTAGGAAAATAAGTAGATGAGAAATTACCATGAAAGCTTCACTTAAAAACATACTTAAAAATTTTAACTTTTTGCATTGCCTTCTTTAATTTTAGGACTAAGAACCTCAGCAACGTCCACTAGCTTTTTTTGGCTTCAGATTTAAGAGGATTTGCATTACAGATGTGTTTTTAGCTCTTGAGCAGCAGATGGCAGTATTGCATCGTGTGCTCACTTAGTGGTGGCGTTATGACCCCTGAATGTGAATTTCATGCTACAAATGATCATCTAATAAAATGATTAGAAGTCATTAAGTTACCTAACATTTAATTTTTCTCTCTTTTTTAAAAATATTTTTGACAGTATTTATATAAGAACTTGGCAAATTGACCTTTTCAGAGGCAGTGTGAGCTCATGTTAATGTGTGATAACCCGGACATGGGCTGAGATCCTCTACTGGTCTTGGTCGCTCTCACTGCTTCTCCTAGAGTCTGGTTGTGGTCATCGTCTGTAGAAATATATTAAGGTGGGATTTTTTTAATCTGAGAAGAGTGCTTGTTACCTTATTACTCTATTACTTTCACACTTGTGTCACAGATCCCTTGGGGCCCTCATTATCCCTCAGACCTGCTTATGTGCTACAGCAGTCAGGCCTAAGAAACGGGGAGCAGAATGAGCTAAACGTCACCCTTTTCATTCCCTCACTCCCTCACAACCCATCGACACGGGGTTGATGGCTGATTTTCGAGGCTCAGAAGTTTGGTACAGTTTTATATACATTCTTTGGTGTGATTATGTTTACAACATCTTAAGAGCTTTTCTTGGTTGGAATTGTGCCTCAGCATCCTCTTCACTCGCCGAGGCGCCCTGCTCTCTAGGCCGCGGTTCCATGGCACTGCTGCTGTTCAGCTTCTTTCTGCTTTGCGGAAACATTGACTCTTGCCCTGGTCCCACCTGAGGGTGATTTGCCCAGTCTTCCTTTGGTGAAGTCTTCCCATCTTACACAGCGTGGACATTTCAAAGACACCATTGTTCAGTGAGTCAGAGCAGCAGTTCCTAGCTCTCAACACTGTCATACTCTAAAACCCCGTGCTACCTTCCAGTAGCCTAATAGCTGAACAAATGGCACTATCTGTGTCAGTGTCCTTGGTGGGAATACTAGAATATTCTCATTCATTCTCTCTCTCTCTCTCTCTCTCTCTCTCCCTCTCTTTTGAGGCAGAGTTTCACTGTATAGCCCAGGTTCACTTGAAATGCATCATGTAGGCCAGGCTAGCCCTAAACTTATGGTGATCCTCCTGTGTTAGTCTCCCAAGTGCTGGGACTGGAAGTGATCCTCGGCCTCTGGCTGAGTAGGATTAAATAGACCAGAATAATCAATGTTTCTGTGTGTTTGAATTAGCAGCACAGAGTACCACTCACAAAACAAGGATATTTTTTAATGTTCATTATATATGAGTTAGTGATCTAGTCAAACTTACTTTTGAATGTGATGAATGGAATGCTTGTTTTCCAACTTTAAGACAGTGAGGAGTGAAGTGTATTTTAACAGTTGACTCAATGGTGTATGTGCACGAGAAGCCCTGGAGCTTTCAGTAGAGTCCTCTTTAGCTGACTGTCAAGTCCAGTCAGCTTAGTCTTGACATGTCTGAGATAAGAGCCACACGCCATCACTCTTCCTGACATGGACACTTACAAATGGTATTGAATCAGAAATCCAGTTTAATCCATTCTTATTAAATTGGAAGCAGTAATTGCTTTCTATTTAATGGGATGGAATTGACTGTAGCAATTTTGATGGACCTTTAAACATGATAAAATATGGTTAGCTATATTCCTGTTGGTTTGTGTGTGTTCCTGTGTGTTCATCCTTGTGTTCAAAAGTTGAATTATTTGCACTGGTTGGTGAAAGGTGTAGTAGAAAAGTGGGGCTAAGAATGGCATTTTCTCATTTTCCCCCTTTTTATTCCTCAGGGACTAAAACAGAAATAAATCTAAGGGCCTTCAGAATGGAATTTTCACTCACCACTCAGAAATAGGGGAAGGCGATTGTCTCTAGCGAAGACCTGGTGGGCGCAGAGCGGCCCCGAGAGGTGAAGGAGAGCTTTGGGAGTCACATCCTTCCAGCAGCTAGGCTTTTCTTTAGAGATCTCCAAGTCTCCATTTCCACATCTGCTTCTGTGCTTGTAGCTGTGTGTTCTGTGAAATGGCGATGCTATGGACTGAAGATGTTCTGAATTATTTAATAGTCACTGTTGGGAGTGTAGTGCTCAATATATATATTTATTTATATCATTAGAAATGGACATGCTTTTCTGTATCTCCGTTTCTGCAGTTGCGGTGTTGGGTCTGACCTGGGCCTTTGTTCATGGCAGCCCCCGTGTCCCCAGCTCCAGAGCAGCACTCAACCAACCCTTTGGGCTCTGACTTTGTTCCTTTTGTGTTTTCAGTCACTGTCTTGCTACCTTATAAGGCTGCTCCGTTATGATAGCCTTTTAGTTGTGCTTTAAAAATTCATTCTCTGAAGAACCATTTGCTGATGGCAATTTGAATAAAATTTATCGTAATGAGTGATTCAATTGTAATATTTTTTTCTTTCCATTTGAGAGCTGAATTGTTAGTTAGCTTATTGAAATGAAGGAAATGAGAGACTGTTCTAGAGTAATATGTTCTGATTTCATAAAACTTTGGGAATTTATTGAAGAATATCAACCCAAAAGACAGTGAAAGTGTACATAGACTGACCGCCTCAATTGAAGACTCAAGCCCTTGAGTGGGAGTGTTCGAAGGTGGTCATCCGCAGTTCACTGGTAGCGTCTTGTGACTTAGGCGAGGTGTAAGACAGGTGTGCATTGAATTAATGGACGTTGAGATTCCCCTCCACCCACTAATGGAGAGACCATTTGTGGTTTTTAGTTGTGAGTCTCACTCCCCGTTCTTATATATGTATGGAAGAACTGTCTTGGATACAAGTTTTAATATTTTTAAATGTAAATATCTTTCTGATGCAGTTAGTGTTTGTATGGTCATGTAATAATTTAAGCGTAAGCACCATTTCCTTGGCACATGTATAATAAGTAACACTGTAAAAACAATAAAACTATTTCTCAAAATTGTGTATAGAGATGTGCATTGCTTATAACAGGGTTCTTATGATTATATGGTTATATAATTTTAATGAATTAATTTGGGAATTTGAAAACTAGTATGCTGATTCAGCAATGAGTGGCTCAGGGACTTATGGGTCTCAGTCATTAAAGTTTTCTCTGCTACTTTAAGGGAGGAGTCCAACCAATGGAACTGAAGTCCAGACCAACAGGAGCTTCTGCAATACATTTAAATACCTAAAAATTTAAATACTTACATGTAAAGATACATAGTTGATGTATTGATTAAATGTAACTTATGTAAGTTAACAGCTGGTAGCTTGATTTGCCTCCTCTGTTGTGCTTGTGTTCATTCAGGACGTTTTGTTCACCTTTGCGCAGTTCCAAAAATCCCCAAAAGATGGCACTATTGACCTGTGTTAGCATTTTCATTTGCCTTTTTTGATGAAAAAAAAGTGTTGGATGTCTTATCTGCAAATGTCTTAAATTGAGGTTATATTTTTTTACATTTAATTTTCTGTTTTGTAAATGGATCCTTAATTCATGTAAGGCTTGCAGGGACCAGATTTCATTTTTATTTTGAAATGGTTTGGAAATTCGGTTATTTAACAATCATGTTGTAGACATAAACTATATAATCCAATATAATTAATGATAAAACCTTGTCTTAATGTGACAGCTAATGTTTCATGGGAAGCATAGTTGCTGTTGTATAGCCAAAACCATTAATTTTTTGAAGTCTCTCAAACAGTCGAGTGATTAAAACATAGCAGACATAAATAAACAGTTTGTGTGGCTTTCAGGTCACACCACTCTGGCTTATCCATTTTGGAAAGTCATTTTATATTAACAGCACTTTTGAAAATTTAGCAAAACCTTTCACTGTTTCTGTGTCCTCTGGCAGTAATGTGATAGAAGGAGATCTATGAATAGCTTTTCAAGGTGAGAAATACAAAATTAGACAGCGCGCCTCTGACTTGATGGTAGGCTTCTTTAAACAGCAGTGTGGTTGAATCCATCACCATGCAGGTGAACACCTTCTGACTGAGGAGTCAGTATCTTGAAAAAAGAATTATTTTTAAATTGTGTGTGTGTGTGTGTGAGAGAGAGAGAGAGTGAGTGTGTGTGAGTGTGTGTGTGCACGAGTGTGCAGGTGACTGCAGATGCCAGAAGCACCAGATAGCCTAGAGCTGGAATTGGAGGCAGTTGTGAGCCTGCCTGGTGCAAGTGCTGGGAACGTAACCCAGGTTCTCTGCAAGAGCAGAATGTGCTCTTAGATGCTGCGTTGTTTCTCCAGCCCTGATAACTCACATGCGACCCAAGTGTGATTATACAGGTGGGATGATCTTATGTCCAGTCTTATGTCTGCGGTTCTGTTCAGCTTGTACAAAGCCAGGGATTTGTACTGGAAGTAAGAAAGCATGGACTACTTACTCTGCTTTTTTATGAGATGGGTGGTCATTGTTTTGGGAGTTAGGTCAGAAGTGCAGGACCTTTCAGGTGCCTTTTACTGTTTTTTATTGAAATTGTTTTGACTCTGCATCAGTTTTACATTTCAACTTTTGTGTTTTTCTCCCCAAATCATCTTTTTAAAGGGTAGTATGTCTTAAGAAAGATTTTGCACCTGATTCTATTAGAAACCCATACTTAGTACCCTGACATGATAGTCTTGCTTACCCCCTACGTGTTGTAGTTTTAGGAGTGACGATGCCTCTGACTGTGAGAGCTTTGTTTTTATGTTCATGGGAACCAATATGTACTTCTATGTAAACCTTCTTTCTTCTTGCTGTCTTTGTTGATGCCAGTAACATGATGCACATGTGATTTGTCTGAATTGCTTTGAAATGCACAGTTAAGGGAGAGGTTAGTTACTTAGCAGCAGTTACAGTGGGAACTGATTGACAGCCATCTAGAGATTCTCCTCTAGGATTTAACAGTGGTCCTGTGAGCTGGGTATAGCCTGAAAAATAAAACGATTACATTCTGACATGACTGCTTTAGAGGACATGATCTAGGCTTACTGTGTAGCATAATCAGTCTGTAATTATTTAACATGAGTCTAGTCTGTTCATCTTTTCTTAGAGATGGAAAACTGTGGACTTGCTAAATAACAAAGGGTTATTTTCCTACTTGACTTTATGTTTTCAGATTCTTATAGGACAAAGAGAAGTAAAAAAATGCAATGAGTTATCTTTTTAAAGCTCTTTATTCTTAAACAAATGGGCAAAATCAGCCAAGTGTCCAAAACATGTGTTTACTAAATTTCTTCTACCCATCTCTGTCCACACACTCAAGCTCTCTAGATTCTCGTATGTATCTCAGGGTAGGAGTGGAAGTAGTCTAAGGTGGTATAGGACCAGCAATACTTCCTTAAATCCTCCAATCAAACAACGTTCTATATTCGTTGCGATTAGAAGACCAACCGTGCAGGGTTTTGCCTGACTTCGGCGCCTGTCTCATAATAATGTGCTAATTTATGCTGATGATCTCCCCTCATGACCCTTCTGTGTGGCCTAGATATGTTAATACGTTATAGCTTTTTAATTTCAATCATCCGTGTTGGTTGAATCTGCTTGTTAGTTCCCACTATCACTCATACTAGTCTGTGTCAAGGCCTGCTAGAGGACAAGAAAAATGTATCTCAGAATCAATTTCTTTAAGCATGCATTAGTAATGGAAGAAATTATAAGATAGACATAATTTTAATAAGACTGTTATGTTCGAACATTCATTGCAAATAGTAAGTACTCTTACTGCCGTCAGCTTTTAATTAGGAAAGGGAGTTGGGCCATTGGCTTTATTAAGCAAGGGCTTTTGAACATCTTTTGATATTTTTTTAATGTCAGTGAGAAAGTGTCATAAGACTGAGAAGCAGGCATCACAGTCAGTTTTAATGAAGTTAGAGCCTTGGCTATGCCTTAAGTGGTAAGAGTTGTAGACCTAATGATTCCCATAGAGAAGAACACTGCACACAGTGTATGGTGGGGAAATTGAGGACTTTATGTAGAAAAAGGATGAGACCAACTAGGGCCTAAAGGAGAACCCAAATAATTTATCTGTTAAAGTAAAAATTGAGTATAATAAACTTACAGACCTTAAATATAATGTCTTTTCACAGAATATTTTTATCTTTATTATTGAAAATCCACCTAGGATATTTCCCGCTTGTATTTAGTTCTTTATATGAAAGGTACAGTAACTGCCTTAGTTCTGTCTTAAAACCGTCCCCCTCCCCAGCATTTGATCAAGTATTGCTTGTAAGGATACTGATGAACTCAGATGCCAATAAAACCTGGAGAATGTTTTCGTAAAAATTACTCAATGATGAAATTTGCCATTTTATGTAATGTTTTAAGTTTGAGTACCTGTCATGCACTTGCCATGCTAATAAAAATTATTTAAACATGTATTTAATCGACTTTGACCTATTTAGATGCATTTTAGTTGCTTGTGTTTCTTTCCTGTGTATCTTTTTCTGTGTGGGTGTTAATTAGGAAGCAAGGGACGCATGATGGCTTCCTTTGGTCACCAGTGAGTCAGAAGGCAGTGATTTGAGGGGACGACTTGTGGGATTAGGTGTCATAGTTTATGGCTGATAGTCGGTGAACTTCCTCATCTTTTCTCAGGTTTTTAATTCTCACAGATGAATCATGTAGACTGTGGCAGGAGTGAGAGGCCCAGGATGGCTCTTCCCACACATTGTGTCACTCTGCCTGGGGCGAAGCCCTTCGTTAGAACTGTCAGGTGCGGAGCCCTGCTGGAACTTTCTTTCTGTACCTTCCCTGTCCTGTCCCACCCAGACCCACTCAGGCCGTCCCTTATCAGTGCTGTGGCCTGCGCTCTCTGCTTTCCCCACCTACTAGATCCCACTGCAGGCGTTCATGCATTGCTTCTAACTAGGTAGATCCTACGCACAGTCTTTCCCTTTTGTATTCATAGCACCTACCAAACTTCTGCTTACAATAAGCACTTGATTAGGATCTTTAATGAGTTTATATCAATATTCATACAATTTTATGGGAACCGAATGAAGCTTGTTATATAGGTGTTTTCTCATTTGTGCTGTTCTTGTTCGTTGTTGTTAGATACAGAATGGGGGATGACTTGTTACTACCTGAACAAATGTAATTTAGTGTTTTTGTAGTTTGCAGTTCTTAAGTTTTTAAGACCCTTTCTTTGAGCCCAAAGTAAATGGTTTTGTTATTACTTCTTAGATGTTGTGATTCATAGGCATTGTAAGTATAGATTTCATGCTCAAAGTGACTGAATGAAAAGGCGCATTGTTCTTTGTTGGTTTCCTCAATTGCTTCTTTTCATCTTCCTGTACGCACTGACTCCTGGAGGCGTCTGGCCAGTGCTGGTGTTTCTTCCTGATTCATCATTCCTTCTGCACCTGCCAAGCAAATGCTTTTACTCTGGTCAGGCATATTTTAGTGAGTTAGGCTTTATTATTGATGTAGTCATGGACCACCTGATAAATCCATCCCTGTCACCCGAATGCGTGATGACCGCAGTCTCCAGGATGTTCAGACTGGGGCTGTGCTGCTTTCGTTCTACTGATGTCCTTGAGTGTGGAAAATCCCTTTTTCTGAATGTGAAACTAACCACCGAGTACATTCTTCACCCATGATTGTTTTTGTGTGGTCTAAGTTTCTAGAAAGAGTGTTATATTGAGCTTAAGTATGTGTGTAGGTGGGAGGATAAAAAAGCAAAAACATAGTGTTAGATCGTACAGGGATGACTGACTTACCCTGTGGCCTTAGTGATGCCGTTTAATCTTCCTGGACCACAGGTTATTCATAAATAAGATGAAGGAGGTGAACACTAGTGCTCTCGGACTCTTTATAGATTCATTTATTCATTAGATATGCATCACACGCCTGCTATGTTGTGTATTCAACTAAGGAGACAGATCTGTTCTCACCCTGGCAAGAAGACTTCCATTTCCTCTCTCTCTGTCCAACTGCCCTTCTCCCTGTTTGCTTATCTGGTCATTGGGTAGATAATGAGGAAATGAAGCAATGGGATGTGATTAATTACAAATTTAGGGAGCATGTCTGCTCTTATATACAAAATGGATTGACAGGTTGTTTTTAGTGTGTGAGCATAAATACTCTATATAGACAATAGCCTATATTTGCTTTAATGTTATTAAAGTGAAGTGGATTATCTGGTAGTAGTAAATGAATTAATTTTTTTTAAGTGTGAGATGAAAGACTTCACTGGAGAATACTACTATTTAAGTTTAGGTGTAACATGTATGAAGCAGAAAGTATTTATTCTTGACATTGAAAATTGACTTTAGAAATTAAACTGGATAGTTATCCATATAGTTGTGGATGCTGAAGGTCAGAAATAATTTTGTTTTTGGGATAAAAAAATCATGTTTGGTATAAGTCAGGCCTCCTCATTTGAACTTTATGCCCTTATTTTGGAGAACTGAAATTTATTATATTACAAATGGGAAAATTAATGTAAATGGAGTTAATAAAAATGAAAGGAGTATAAAATATCACTTAATTGAGAAATAGAGTAAGGTATCCAAAATGAGAACATGTTTTTTATTTGACCTCAAGGTCTAAAAAGAAGCCTTAGTTTGTACAGGTTGGTTCGGGAGCATTTAACTGTGTTGTCGGTGGCCAGGTTAGCATCGAACAATTTAATTCTCTCACTTCTCCCAAGATAGGGATGAAAGCAACTAAATTCATTGGTTATTAGCTAGCAAGAGTAAGTTCAATTTTCTCTATACTCGTGACAATTAGAGGTTGGTTCTAGCATATCTAATGCTCAAGTTTCAA
Organism: Myodes glareolus; assembly: GCF_982192425.1. Classification (NCBI taxonomy): domain Eukaryota; kingdom Metazoa; phylum Chordata; class Mammalia; order Rodentia; family Cricetidae; genus Myodes; species Myodes glareolus. The sequence goes on along the minus strand of NC_142039.1, from coordinate 46,851,907 downwards.
GGTTTCCTCTATTTGAGAACTGTTTTGGGGAGATAACCTTGTACCACATACATTTTAATGAGTGCATTACTTTTACCACCTGCTGAAGCCGACTTGGAGTGACTGCTGACCTGAAGTGAATGCCTGTGTTCAATATTAATATGGCATGTCTGAATCCAGACAGCAATCTTTCATTTTGACATGCACATAGTCAAAGTAAATTAATGTTTAAAACCTGAACACTCTAAGTTCAGCCAGTGTGTGTGTCCCATAATAATCCTTCAGACGCAGTTTACATAGAAATGCTGAGTGCTTTCTTATGCTTTATTTATCATACACATGGGTCCCCTCCGCTGCATTCGTAACGAGATTCATCCGGTCCTGTTGTTGTGAGTCACGTGTTTTGCGTTGACTAACAAAATTAATTTCCTTGATTTTGAATTTATTCTTTGTATATTTTAGGTAAAGTTAATATTTTTAGAAACACATTCATGTGCTCTGTAAAACAGCCACATTTCAGTTGTGTTAGGATAATTTCATACTTCTGTTCACATCACAGTCTTTGGGAAATATCCTGGGTATAAAGATGGAGCATGCCAACTCGGTGGCCTGGAGCAGGTGTAGGTCTGTGCAGTCAGGGGATTGCTGAGAAGACTCTTCCTTCCTTGCATACCATTTGATTCTTGCTTTTATTGGTTAAAAAACATTCATGACAGATGTAGTAATAGGGAAATTATATTAACATTTAAGTATTAAATTAGCTTGTAGCCAGAGCCTTCCCCTAATATGATGACAATTAGTAAGTTTGGGATTCTAAGGACCACATTGCATAACACGTTGTTACATGTTTCCTGTTTGCCTTTGTTTTTCTTTTTAAGTGTATTAGATCTGCTGTTTTCATGTTGGAAATTTCCATAATGGATGCTAGTGTTACCATTTTACCTTTCAGCTATGTGGTTGATATTTATGTATTAAGAAAAAAATATTTTTATATATTATATGTTCATATATTACACGCATGTATATATATTTATACATATGGTGGCCATAATGAGAATTTTGTGATCGGGGCTGTATGCAAACAACAGTTTTCATAACACCTTTGAATTTTAATTTCAGTGAAAAAAAATCAATGTTATTAATAAACATATTTCAGATAGAAAGTTTTTCATGTTACAAAATGATGACAGATATAAGTAAGACTAGTGTGTGTTCTAAGAAAATGTGATACTTTTATTTCAAGTTATATCAACATGATGATTTGAACATTCTTAGAGTTACACTGAATGCCATGATTTTGTTCTGAAAAGCAAGATTAGATTTTGACTATGTTTGGCCCGGTTTGTGTAGAAATAAATGCACTGTTTCATTCAGGATCCCGAACATCACATAACAATTGTTAGATAACACATAATGTACTTACCATTTTATGAATCTTGGATTTTCTAACATGAGGAAAATATGTGTTTTACCCATGGTACAGTGACTTAGATTGGATTTGAAAACCCTGTGTAGAGAACACCTATTGTTTCTGCTGAATGCTGTCTGCCCCATAGAGGTGAACTCTGACCCGCCGCTCTTCTAGTAGTAATGGATTTGCACTGATTGGAGCACAAACTCCCACTACCTCCTGCTTTCAGTTCTCATGGGTAATAACTGCCTAGCACAATCAAACATCTGCTTTCGGGCTGTAGAAGGCAGTGTGACAAGCTGGTTTGAACCGGTTCACATTTGTAACTCTGACTTGGTGATATTGTGCTTTTACTCCCAAATTAACAAGCTGTGTGTGGATAAATTATCTCTGATTAGTATACTCATTCTTGTTCTGCATGAAGAATTTTGGCTCACATGTAGGGTTTTATAGAACATTGTAGTAGCTTTCATTAATTGGAGAATCAGCATTGAATAGCATCTCTTTCCTGCTCAGAGACTTGGTGAATAATTTCTGGAAAAAAAAAAAGTGAACATGTAAGAAATGCTGTGATTGGCTCTCTTATACCGATCTGTTTTTAACCTGCTTTGATAATCTTCCTAGGGAAACTCAGCCCTATTTGTTCCTTAGTAAGAGGAAGTAATCCTGGCTGAGATAGTGTAGAGTCCTCAGAAGTTGGTTCATTTTTATAGAAGCTATTCCTATGCCTTTCTTTCTAGGAACATGACAGGCAGACATCTTTAGTGTAAAGAGGCTCATAGCTGATGGTAATACTTCTTACAGCCCTAAGCGTTGGCATCATAGGACTCAGAGCAAAATATGTGCATGATTACATATAATCAAGGTTAATGTTTATCAAGGGTCACCATGTTTTTTGCTATGGTCTGACAGTCATGACCTACATTAGAAGAGCCCTGTGGGTCTGTCTGATATATTTTCTCTTGATGTCTGAGTGGTTTATTTCGGATGCTTGTCAGTTTCATTATATATTATCATTTGGGGCCCTTACTGGGTTTTCAGGTGTCTCATCCACAGTGCTCTTTGGTATTACATTGTCATGAGGGAGCTGCTGTTTTATGGTGTGTAAACAGGCTTTAATCTTGAAGGGTGAGCAATTTGGAGGACATTTTCCATTTGGTGTTGTGTTATGTTCAGCTGGTAGATTGTTTTCGCTTTCCACCCAAGATTCCGGACTGCCTCAGTCAGTTCATCTTTTGCTGAACTCTTCCTGGAAAAACAGTTTGGAAATTTCAATTCAAGTACATTTTCTTTAAGGAAAATCCAAATGAGTACCTTATTTCCTAGTATAACAACCAAACAGATTTTATCAGTCAGAAATTTACAAACATTTTGCTTTTCTCTAGTACAAGGAGAATGGAAGGTAGTGTTTTTAAAAAGTGTCATTTAGGACATTTTGGTACCTCAGAAGCAAAACGCAATGACTGTTAAAACTGGTTTTTTTTCTGTTTTGAAGTCATATTTAATTTTGACCATATCTAACTTAGTTAGTAGTTTAAAGGATAAACAGTTCAAACAGTAAGGCAAAAGCAGTTTGTATTTTGTCAGTTTTTAACTTTAGATATCAGTAAATCATTGCTGTAGCCTTCTTTATCTTTTGTTTGCACAAAAAACCTGTTAGAATTATGTCTGGGGGACCATCTGCTGTGGTTCCCAGTCTCGTCAGTGTGATAAGGGATAAGCTGTATAAACAGGGCACCACAAGAAAGAAAAAGGAAAAAAAAAAAAAAGGAAAAAGCTGCTTGCTTTTAGGAGCGGGGAAAGTGTAAAGCAGTTTTAATCTTATAACCTAGCCACAGAAAGTCATAGGCTCGTACTCCATCAGGATGGAGGCCGTGATGTATTTATTCAGAAGCTACAAGCCCAAGACTGTGCTGTATTTTCCCGTGAAGTTAATATTGTCTTTCTTTTTGACTATTGTATTCCTGCTCTGGAGGCTGAAGCTTTTAGGAGTTCTCCAAGAACACTTCATTGTAGCTCTTGACATTGTGATGTTTTCCAGATTGTCTTCTTAGGCTTTGAATTTTTTCCCCCTAGCCATTAATTTTTCTCTCAGTTGAATCCTCAGAAATCATCGTTTCCCTTTTTCATTTGCAATGAGGTCATGGTGCTTCATGAGGAGCAAGGCAGTCATTTCCATGGCAACAGGCTCTATCAAAACATCACAAGTCTGTCTTGCCCCTTACCTTTAAACTTAAGTGCTAGGAGGAGGGGGCAGCTAGGAACACTGCTGTTCCTATAGCTCAGAGCTGCAGGGCCAGGAAAGAGAAAGTCAATTTCAAGATTTGACCTCTAACATACTTTAAAACATTCATCTGTGTATGTGTAAGGTGCTTATTTTGTATTAAGCTTCTTTAGTAATGCAGATATTGGCTTTTGAAATCATTTAGTATCTCCAGGAGTGGTAACAGAAAACGGTGTTACAGTGTGACACGTCACCCGGCGGCTGAGATGCCCAGTGTGGCCTTGGTGTCTGCTCAGGCTTAAGTCCTCCTGCCTTAAGGGAGTGGAATTTTGTTGATAGAATACTGGCACTTTGAACTTTGAAATGAGCCCCAGAACCTTTTTAGGCGTTTCCCCTTTTCCATTTGATGGTGCTAGTGAGGTGCTGTGATTTTTTGCATTTATGGACTGGGAGAGCAGCCTGTGTTTGCATGCTCATTGATAGTTACTTATTATGAAGTATATAGCACAGCCCTTTTCTCTTGTGATCCTGCGGGTTGAACCCAGGCCCTGAGTGTGGTAGACATGTACTTTATCACTATGCTACATCCTCAGCTCATAAAATCTTTTTTTGTCTTTCTAAAATAACAGAATTTATTAAGTAAAGTAAATTCACAAGCTATGTCAGTTTTGTTGGTTGCAATTTGCTAAGTAGTCTCATTTTCCTTCTGCTAGCTGGCCATTGACAGATACAGGCATTTTTATTCTGATCTTAATTGCTAATATTAACTCTCAAATCACACATTACACAGTAAGAGTATGTGTGTGTTACAGAATGACCACGAAAAGGTTAAGAAGGTCAAAGTTCAAGCATTCAGAGCCCTTGTTGGAGGTGGGGTCAGAAGATTGGCACATTTGCAGAGAGTCACTGAGAGGGCTGTAAGATAACAAACCCAGCTGAAGTCAGCTTATAAAATTTTCATGAGTTCCTGAGATTTTAGGGTGAGTTTTTTTCTTTCCTTTTTTATTTTCCGAAACAGGATTTTTCTGTAGCTTTGGAGCCTGTTCTGGAACTAGCTTTAGTAATCCAGGCTGGCCTCGAACTCACAGAGATCTGACTGTCTCTGCCTCCCAAGTGCTGGGATTAAAGGCATACTTCCTGACTTTTTTTTTTTTTTTTTGAGGGCGTCACTGTGTTGCTCAGGGTCCTCTAACTCAATTGCTGGCATCTCCCACCATGTCTGGCCCAGTTGTCATTTTATTAGCTGGAGCATTTTCTTCAGTGTTTCATCTTACTAATTCTACCATAGCTTTTGTTTCTGCTCTTACATTCTGGGTAGTGCCAGTTTCCAGGCTTTTAGCCCTCCCAGCTTGTGCTCTCTGCTAGTCCTCGCCCAGTGTTCTTGAGCTCCGCTCACCTGACTGTGTCTACCTTGGCTGAAGCCATGTTGGAGGCAGAAGCTTGATTTTTGTGTGCGTGTATTCAGCATTGAGGAGCAAATGTCCAGTGAATGTCTATAGTGAGTAATGGCTGGTGGTTTGTAGTTAGATGTTTCTGGGAGACTTTTTCTTGTTTGTGTGCAAAATGAAGTCAAATATGTTCCACATACCCATTTTGTAACTTTTACACTCAATTTGTTTTTGAGACATGGTCCTGTTACACAGCTTTGGCTGGCTTGTTGTACCCTACGTTTGGTGTTTAGCTTGTAGCAGTCCTGCCTCAGCTTCCTGAGTGCTGTGGTTCTTTTTACTTTCATAGTGTATTTTAGTACTGTGGCGGGCTGTCCCTTCACCCTGTTCAGGCCTCTGTTGCTGTTACAAGTGACGTGGTGTGTCTCTGCTCTCCGTTTCTCTTCAGTTGTGATGAGCTGACGGTGGCACTTCTTAAGCTGTCTATATGGGAAAGAAGCTTTTTGGGGGTGGACAGAACTTTCAGAGTCTATAGACACTATCAACTTAAGATTTTATTATGGAACATTTGCTAGAGAGAAAGATTAAAAAATAAGATACAGAATATATACTGTTTTCTCAGATTCTTTCCCCACGTACCTGAAATCCTCTGTGTATTACTGTGCATGGTGGTACAGTTTTCTTTCTTCCTGCTTTCTAGGAAAGCTTCAGCCTTCAAAGGGACTCTTCCCTTGCTGTTTCACAGCACTAGCGCAGGCCTGTGTGTACTATTGAACCTGCCAGTGTGTATTAGTGTGTTACAACCATCTGTTCAGTTGTCTGCCACCTCCACCAGGCTGAACTTGGGCTTTGTATTCTCAGCTTGGCACATAATAGCCGGAATGGAATAGGTGCCGTTGTGTGAAGGAGTGGTTGAATGAGAGGTGCAATTCTCTTCCAACAGACGGCTTCCTAACGTGGGGTTCTGTTTCCTTGTCTAGCCCATAGTTAGAGGGCCTTGCTGTTCTGATTTGAGCAAATTGAATGAAACATAAAGTCCTGTAGAACAGGTGCATTTACAAACCTCTGCTCACACAGCTGCTGGTCTGTTTAATAAAACTTGCTGTTGTGATTGGGCAGTCAGTCTTTCTTTCTGTTAGCTGTTAGTATTGTGGCCTAAACAGCACTGCTGTTTAGGGCTGCAGCAGATGAGGGCAGAGTGAGCTGGTGGTCCTAACTGTGACTGCTAGGAAGAAGCACAATGTGGAGATGGGAGGGGAGAGGTTTTATCTGTAGCTGCAGATAGAATAAGGACGAATGCAAATATTTGTCCTTCCTGGACCTCAGGTTTTAAGTCTTTAGCTCAGTACTTCTTATCTATCTTTATTTCCTTCCATAAGTTGCTAAGTATATAATATATCTAGTCTGAATTATTGTAGGTATATATTCCTTTGCTTTTCTAAGTTTTTAAAGTTTAGGTAGAATTATATCCAACAAGATGAGCACATTTCAATTTTATTGCGTTATTTATATTATGTATATGCAAATGTGTTTGCATGTGTTTTTGCCAGAGGACAACTTTTGGGAGAGTCAGTCTTCTCCTCCCACCATCTGGGCCCCAGACATTGGACGAGGGTCATCAGGCTTGATGGTAAGCACTTTTCCCATTGAGCCATCTCGTCGACTCCTGTATAATTATTGATATTTATTTGTTGACATTTGTCATGAGGTCTTGCTGTGGAGCTGCCACTTCCCTGTGAAATACCATGTAGCTCTGGCTGTTCTTATACTCTCCTGCCTCAGCTTCCTGAGGGTTGCTGTTGTACCTCTTCAAATACTTAATGAGTTGTTCAGTTTTACAAGCCTAACTTAGTTTTGCCCCAAGAAGGTGGAAAACATTTCCATATTCTTGAAGATCTTTTTGCACACATTTGTCTCCATTTCAGAGTGAAGAGAGAATGAATGCAAATATTTGGGTGCTGCTAACCGCCAGCGAGTGGCTTCCCACCTCAAGTTAACCAAGTTAGGTAATTCCCACCTCACCATGCCCATAGGCCACCCTGATCTGACAATCTGCAACTCTTCCTAGGTGATTGATTACACATTGTGTCAGGTTGACAGTTAAAAGTAGCCATGACAGTGTGTGTTGAGGGAGATTGCTGTTGGAATTAACATCAGCGTCCATTCATGGGCCTTAGCTCAGAGTGCCTTACAGGTGTCATGGTGTCCTGTCTGCACACTACCTGAACGCCTTGTCCCCCAGGCAGAGCAGTCTGTATGTATGAGTGACAGGTGTGCAGGTACCCTCGGAGGCCGAAAGAGAGCGTCAGGTCCCCTGTAGCTGGACTTTCATCTGGTTGTGAGCTGCCTGATGTGGGTTGCTGGGAACTTACTTTAGGTTATCTGTGAGAGCAGCGACTGTTCATAACTACTGAGCTATCCTCTCCCTCAAGACTCCCCCACCTCACCCTGCCCCGTTTTGAGTCGTGTATACCTTTTGCTTTGCTGGCATTTATTTAATAGCTTACTCAATGATATCACTGCTTTGCATATGTTAATTCCCAAAACTCAGAGAATTGCAAAATTTTTCTCTTTTCATTCCATTTTCTACACAGAAAAGGACTGGGTTAAAGCTACAGAGACAGTAAGGCTGGAGCTGCGCTGCAGTCTGGACAGTGCTTTCTGTCGTGCTTGATCTTGCTGTACGCCTCTGCCTGCTCCCATCCCTAACCCACTCCACGGCCCAGGAGATGGGGTCAGTAGAGATTCACAGTATCAAGTGGATTTAAGGACTTTATAATTTGTGCATAATTCACAACACATGTCTTAGAGTGGTGTAGTTCTTTGAAAGTGGGAGCAGGTTATTTAGGAAGGGCTACTTTTCAATTTGTACTCTGTGTCCCCAGAATTAAGTGTAAGTACTTTATACCTCAGCAAACTGCTTGTTATCTGCTTTGATGCTTTTTCCAATTGTGCCTGGTGCTTCTTAGCTGGTTGACAGGAGGCCTTGGGAGGAGGTTGCAGAATATACATGTGTGAATTAGCTGATGGCAGCAGAGAGTGTCACATTCCCTCTTGGGGTCCTTGTGTTTGAAAGGACTGGGCACATCCTTAGTAGGTCCTTGACATTCAGGGTACCCGCAAAGCTTGTAAGATTCAGTTATTTACTATGAGAGTAATACTAGTTTCACAGAGTAGTGGGGTATATGGGAATTAGTTAAAATAGTGCATGCAAGCTACTCAAGGCTATATAGTTGAGTCTGCCCATTTGGCCTTTGAGAGAAGAAGTTCCAGCAATATTATTAGAAGTAGAAATATCTATTTCTATTATTATTATTAGACCTTATTAGAAATAGAAAGTAATTCCTTTTTTGGTTGTTTTGAGAGAAGGTTTTTGTGTATAGCCCTGGCTGTTCTGGAACTCACTCTGTAGACCAGAGATCTGCCTGCCTCTGCCTCCTGAGTGCTTAGCTTAAAGTCCTGCACCACCCCCCCCCCCAGTGCAAGTAATTTTTTAATGAATGGTATTTTTTTTTCAGTACAATAAACTTGACTTTATGTTTGAACCTTAGCTTGATAACTGGCCAGCACTTCCGGCAGAGAAAGTCCAAAACTGGATCTGTTTTACCATATTTTATTTCATTTTCTGGCCACCATGTGCTCTACATACCCTTCCATACCTGTTTCTCTGTTTCATTTCACCTTATTAGAGGTTTTTGATCTCTGAGTTAGAAGACAGATATTTATCACATTGATGTTTTCAGTATCAGAAACATCTATAGCTTGCATTCTTAGTGTGAGAGAAGAGGTATGATGTGTTATTAACATTGAATTGCCCTCAGTCCTCACTGCTGTGTGTCTGGAATGCATGTGCCTGTGATTCATGTTTGAAGATTAAAGCCTTCGTGTGATGTGGAAAGATGAACGACATTCAGTGTTTGCATGATGCTCTGCAGAGTAAGCACATGTAGTGCAGTGGTGGTCGGGTATCTCTGGATCAGCACTGAATGCTATAGGGAAAGCAGATTTTGGAATGGGAATGCTAAGAGTTAGAGTGGTGTCGGTAGTATTGTTATGTGCATTTAACAGGCATTGCACTTGTTCTGAAAGCTCCCTCCCAATTTGTTTGAGTTCACTGTTGCAAGGAATAGCTCCTTTAAGTAATTTTGGGTATTTACGATATTTTTTACTTTTATGTGTATTTTATATGTTTACATTTGCATGATATGGGTATGGTCACATGTGCTGTAACGTGTGTGGGGGTCAGAGAACAACTTGTGGGAATCGGTTCTCTCTTTTCACTATGTGGGTTTTGGGGATGGAATTCAAGCCATTAGGCTTGGTGGCAAGTACATTTACTCATTGTGCTATCTCATTGGCCACTCACCAGGTTTCTGAAAGGCTTTTATCATTGTCAAATTTAGCAGATTTAGTAAACATAGTCTATTGAAATTTTTTAGAGTTAAGAAAGTCTGTTTATAAATAGATCAAAAGCATTTTTGAGTATAGGGTTTAAATTTGCCTCTTTAATGAATATCAGAAATCTAAAAAAATCAGAGCACTAGTTGACAATATTCTGTTCCTTCATTCCTCTCTGCCTTTATCCGTCCTGTCCGTCCGTCCCTCCCTCCCTCCCTCCCTCTTCCCTCCCTCCCTCCGTCTGTCCCTCCCTCCGTCCCTCCTTTCCTTTCTTCTTTCCCTCTCCCCATCCCTACATTTTTAGAGATGCAATTATGCCTTTCACATTTGGGTGTTTTCAGTATTCTTCCTCTTTGAGTAGGCTCAGAAAATTAAGTTACACTGTATGTACTTATTTCTTAATCTTTTTTTTTTTATAGACTTCCTTGAGCTTCTGGAGACTCTCCTGTCTCTGCCCTTGCCTCCCTGTAGAGGAGTGCTGGCATTGTAGACCCTTGTGCTTTATTTCCAATTTTGATGTGGGGTTTGAGGATGTGTGCTCAAGTTGTCAAGTCTAGCATGGTTGGTGCTTTACCCAGTGAATCATGTCCCTAGCTCCATTTTGGTATTTTTAACAAAATGACATACTTTCCACTCATGCAGGCAGGAATTAGAGCCCTCCTTCCCAGCGATGAGCAGGACAGTGAGGGAAGAGGATGGAAAGTGGCTAGTGATAGCTGCGCACTTTCTTCTGTGTGATGCTGAGTGTTCACAGCTCAGAACTGACTAGTGAGGCCTGCGTGGGTTAAGGCTTAAGCTGAGGTCCCTGGATATTCAGTCTTTTTATCAATGTATTTGTTCAGTACAACTCTTGAATAATTTAGTGTGCTAGCTTGTTAGTGCTAACAACATAGATGACTACAGCCCATCCCTTTGAATGGCTGTCAATCTGGTGAGGTACATTGCTATGTAGAGCCATCAGGAGAACTGTCTGCACTTTCCTGCAGCAAATCTGTGTATCTGTATGAGTGTCCTTCATGCATGGACTCTGGTCTCTTTGTCGCACTTGGTAATTGGTCTGCTGAGCTCCGTTATGAAGCCTATGCACTTCTCTCCTTGCTTGCTTTACCAATTGCTTTTCCCTTTTACTAACTGTTCTTTCCTGTTTCCATGGACACTTCCTCTATTTCCACGATGTTTTCTTTAATGATTCTGTTTTTTTTCCTTTTAATAGCAAAGTTCTTAAGAATCTGTTCATATCTGTTATTTCTCCTTCTGTCCTGATAGTCAGGCCCTATTTATCAAATTCACCAGTGACCTCTCCATGACCAAGTGCAGCTGGCATTTCCAGTGCTGTGTCTTCATTTGTCTGCATTTGCTAGAGTTGGTTCTTCTTTGCTTCAGGGAGTGCTTGCTATCTGCTGTCCTTCTGAGCACAGTTCTCTCTGGCTGGTGGTTCTCTTGCTCCTCACTGCCTGCTCCTTCATTCTTTGCAGGATGGTGACAGCAGCTTCCACCTCACTTGATGCTGTCTCTAAGGCTCTTGTTTGTACTCAGTACTTTCCAGTTTTATAGTACCTCCCAGCTTTTGTGGCCCCTCCCAACTCTAGATTTCCTTTGCTCCCTGAACTCTCTCCCCACATTTATCATTTGAATCTCGAGGCTTGAGGAATGCTGACTTACCCTGTCCAGAACTTTCCCATAGCTCCTCCAGTCTTCCAATCTTAGTTAGAGGAACATGGGCCCATCCAGTTGCTTGGGCCAAAAAATCAAGAAGAAATCCTGTTGTTTTTGTGTCACACTGCATCTTTTCGGACATCTTGCTCTGTCCACACTAAGATCCAGATACATTGGGACTCTCACTTTTGTTTTTGGTATCCTCTACTTAAACCAACTCTCTAGTCTGAGCCAACATCGTTATTCTGAATAGAAGCTGGATTCCATTCCTGCTTTTCCCTTCATAGTTGGTTTTTCACATCATGGTCAGCAGTGTTTTGAGACACTCGGGTTAGATATGTAGCTAGTGATTAGGTAAACATTTAGCCTATCTGAGACCCTGGTTCTAGCCCTACCTCAGAGTAGAGGTGGAAAATCAAAGTCAGATTGCTTTGCTTGACATTTGTGATGCTGTCCACTAGAACTTCCTACATATGTGCTGATAGAGTAGCCTCCAGCCTCACATGGCCTGCCCAGTGCAACCAAGGAATTGAGTTTTAAGTTGTATTGAATTTTAATTTAAAAGCAGATAATGACATGGGTGAAGGGCAGAATTTCTGTCATATCCCAACATGTTACATGAGTAAGCCTTTCTCTTGATTTCATCTCTAACTACCACAGTCACCTTACATGTTAGTTATTTTTCTGTTGCTGTGATAAAATGTCCTTTTCAAAGTATCTTCTGCTAGAAAGAGTTTATTTGAGTTTATAGTTCCAGAGAGTTAGAGTCCATGATAATAGAGTGAAGGAAGGTATGACAGCAGGACCAGGAAGCTCAGAGTTCACATCTTGAACCACAAGCACAAAGTAGAGACTGGACTAAAAATGTCTCATCTTTAAATTCTTAAAGCCTCCCTGTTATGATATGGTGGCCTGGCCTGTTACCTGGGCACCTTGTCCCTTTAAGAGACAAGTTCCACCCACTCCCAACCCTCCCTAGCCTGCATTCTCTCTCTTTTTCATTTCTCTTCTGAAGAGGTGGTGGCTGCCTCTCTCCTCTCCTCTCCCTCCCTCTCTCTTTCCCCTTCCATTCCCCTCCTTGTTTTCCTCTTCTTCTCCCCTTCCCTCTTCTCCTTTTCTTGCATAACCCACTAAATAAACTCTGTACCCAAACTCTCTCTGCATGGCCTATCTGTCCATCTCTCACCCCATTACCCCTCACGGGACAGCTGCCCCTTGTGGGGCCGGCCTTCTCCCCCCTTCCCAACCTTATCTTTAAAAGAATAAGACTCCTCCCCTGCCCCCAGTGACTTTAGCAAGGCCTTATCTCCTAAGCCTACCCAAACAGTCCCACCAACTTGGGACCAATTTATTTATGGTTGTGACTGTGGTAAATATTTCATTTAAATGACCATATGTTAATTTTTTGCTGTTCTTTGAACATAGTAAACATGTGCTTGAATTTGTTATTCAAGTATGTCTGGAGTGTTCTTCCCATCATTTACTTGCTTTGTTTCCCCATTTCAAGTTCTTGCTCAAATATTATTTCATCAGAGAGGTCTTCCTTGAGTACACTGTGTACATCAGGCCTTCACCTTTCATTTTCTTTATTCTTTTGAGTAACAATCATCACCTCATGTGTCATTTATTGCTTTCTTCTTTTCTTTCTTGTCTGGTGATACAGCTGTATGAGAATGGTCACCAGCCTACAGCAGACATTTCAGAAATATTTGTTCACGAATAGAACTGTCAGCCAAGGTGATATGCTGTTGGACAATAAATATAAAACAAAAAACTGGCTGTAGATTAATGGAGGAGGACTGGGGAGATGGCTTAGTGGGTAATGTGCTTGCTTCGGAAGCATGATGCTCCTAAGCTTACCCCCAGCACTCAAGTAAAACTACTCTATACTTGCAATAGAGACAGGGGGAGAGACAGGAGGCTCCTGGGATCTTGCTTGTCAGCCAGTTTGGATGAAGGGGCAAGTCCTGAGCTAGGTTGAGTAAGAGATACCCTGATTCAAATGTAAGATGAAAAGTGATAGGATGCCACATCTGACTTACCTATACACTCCCATGCACACAAACACACAAACTATATTATAGAATTATGAAAGAATTAATTGTAATTTTTATGTTAGGATTTGTGTGGAGCCTTCATACAAATAATGATACCTCCATAGTAGCAGCAATTCCTCTATAGGAAGAGTGATACCTCCATAGGAAGCGCGATACCGCCATAGGAACAGTGATACCTCCATAGGAAGAGTGGTACATCCATAGGAAGAGCGATACCTCCATAGGAAGACTGATACCTCCATAGGAAGAGTGGTACATCCATAGGAAGAGTGATACTTCCATAGAAAGAGTGATACCTCCATAGGAACAGTGATGCCTCCCTATAATACCTTCATACAAACAATGACACCTCTATACAAACAGTGATACTCCCTGTCTTAGTTTGAGTTACTATTGCTGTGATGAAAACACCAAAAGCAATTTGGGGAGGAAAGGGTTTATTAACTTATTCTTCCACATCCATAGTACATCACGGAAGGAAGTCAAGGCAGGAACTCAAACAGGGCAGGAACCTAGAGGCAGGAGATGATGCAGAGGCCATGGAGGGGTACTGCTTACTAGCTTGTAAGTTCATCATGGCTTCCTCAGTCTGCTTTCTTACAGAACCCAGGACCGCCAGCGCAGGCGGTCCACAATGTGTTGGACCCTCCCCCATCAATCACTAATTAAGAAAATCCTTTATAACTATCTTATGCAGGTATTTTCTCAGTTGAGGTTTTCTCTTTTCAGATAACTCTAGCTTGTGTCAAGTTCATAAAACTAACCAGCAGACCTCCATACAAACAGTAATACCTCAATATGGACAATGATACTTTCATACCAACAGTGATACCTCTATGCAAACAACAAGGCCTTCAAGAATGAAAATTAATTTGTCTAATTTTAGTGGAAACATTACAATTAACTCATTTAATTTATGTGTTTGCTTTACCTTGATTTAGATAGTGCTGATGCTTAGGCAACAAAAATGACTAGATGAGTGTTGTTACATGGTAGACAACTGTGCTTGGCCCTCGTGATTTTGCATATGAGTAAGGAACTGTTGTTGTGAATTGCTTGCCTAGCATGGGCAAGGCCTTGAGTTTTATTCCAGCACCATGACCCCTGCGGGGTGCAGCAACTGTTTTCAGGAATGTCTATTTATTGATAGGCTGACATAGTGATATCCACTCTTGGAAATGAGTGTGGTTTAGCTTTTCTTAATTTAAAAAATTTATTTCATTTTATATGTGGGTGGTTTGCTTGCTAGTATGTCTATGTATCACATGCATACCTGGTACCAGAATTAGCTAGAAGAATGTATCAGATCCCCTGGAACTGGACCTGTTTTGTGGGTGCTGGTGATTGAACTTGGGGCTCTGCAAAAGCAGGTGCACCACTATGCCATTTCTCCAGCCTCAGGTTCAGTTTAATTAGCATATTAAGTGGCATAGTTAGTGTGTAACCATTAAGAGGTTTGAGTAAGAGAACTGTCAGTGTGATTTTATCACCACCTCACTGTGATGTGTGTACGTTACTCTTAGCAGTTGATTGGCTCCAAGCTCTTGTCCATAGGGATCCAGTTTTCTTCTTTCTTATCTCAACTTCCTTTCTCATTCTGGGAAGGGAAATTTATGGAGAGCAGACTGAGATAATAATACCCATTAGTTGTCCATAAGCTTTCAGACATTAAAAATATGAATTCTTGGTGCTGGAGAAATGACTTATTGGTTAAGAGCTTGTGCTGTTCTTCCATAGAGCAAGTTCAGTTCCTGTCACCAAGTCAGGCAGTTCACCTCTGCCTGCAACTCTAGGTAAAGGGCATCTGATTCCCTCTTCTGGCTTCATCAGGTACTTGTACACACATAGCACTCCCCACCTCCACATACACATACATAAAAACAAAAATTAATCTCAAGAATTGATTGAGTGTTTTATTGGTGATCATGGTCTGCGGTGGGAAAGATGCTGCAGTGAGTGTATGTGCACTAAAGTCAAGATGACAGAGTATAAGCCTGTAATAGTTCTGCTTCCATAGCATTTTACTGTGGTTCAGTTAGGTGTTCTGGGAATGAGATTTTCAGAAATAATTTTCCCTCCTTGTAGCCCCCAAAGTATATTCTTCAAAGCTGCCTTCTGCACCCTCCCTCACCCAATAACTCGTCATTCCTCCTCGCTGCCTTTGTTACTCTTATTTCTTTGAGCCCACCTTTGAATTTAGGACTTGTAAAATGATAAACATTTATAAATGTTTGATCTCTGTGTCCATGGAACAGCTTTAAAAATCTTCTTTAATCTCTGAGACGAGACAGGCAAGAGTACGGCATCTTCGATTATAGAATCTCTTTGAAGTTTCGTTCTATTTCAGTGTTTTCCCTCTAGCACTTCAACTTTCAGTGTGTTTGAGGCAGATATCTTTTCATTAAAAATTTCCCCCTCTTGTTTTGCTTAAGTCTATTTGGCAATCTTTCAAAGGTTTAGAGGGAAAATTAGTGAAATTACACTTTGAACTTTTCTTATTGTTTTCTAATTCTGCTTCTTAGTTGTGTCAGATGCCACCTTTGAAAGTATTTAATGTTTTTCACATTATTTCTGTTTTTAGAACAGATTTATTTTATGTGTATATGTGTGTATACATACATACACACACACACACATATATATATACACACACACACACAAATATGTATATGTATGTGCAGCAAGTACATGTAGTCTCTATGGAGACCAGGAGAGGGCATCAGATCCCCTGCAGCTGGAGTTACAGGCCATTATGAGGTGTCTGGTGGTGCTGGGCACTGAACCTGGGTCCTCTGAAAGTGCTCTTAACTGTTGCGCCATCTCTCCACCCTTCATTATTGCTATGGTCACTATCATGGTCCTAGGAATGTGCTCTTTTGTGATTAAAAAATCAAGATGTCTCCACTCTAGATTAGCTGTTATCCATTTTTGCTTTGTATGGTTATGTACTTAAGTTTTGTTCTGTTCAAGGAAAAATTGAAATCTGGTAATATAAGCCTTTTTCTTTGTTCTTTATTTTAGTATAGAATATAGAGTTTATTACATAGTACTATGAAATATTTATGGCATGATATTAGACCATGGTTAAAGAGAACCATTGTGTTAACATACACTTTTAGGGAGGCTGTACGCATTCCTTTGGGGTTTTACATGAATCTTAATGTCTTGATCTAGGCCATGTAAAAATTTCACCACACAAGGAAGGTATCCTGTGATTTTTTTTTTCAGTAGCTCCATGTGAAACTATTAGTGGACTTTTTGATTCCATAGGTATCTGCAGCCACATTTGAGACATTTTCTTTTGTTTGTCAGAGTCATAGATTGTGAATATTTAGGCTAGATAGTATCAACCAGAACCACTAGAATACATTTGCCATTGTATCTTGTATATTGATATTGTGGGTGTTGTTACAGGGGTTGGAGTGACAGGGCAGAAACTTAGGGCTTCTCTCCTGATTTGCCCTCTTATTTTAATGTGATAGCTGTGAGCCACAGAAAGCTGCGAAGGATTGGAACTGGAGAATTTCAGAACAAAGTAGGAAATAGCATCTTGTTAAATTCTTATGTATGAGATGGGCAGAGTCACAGGAAGGACTCAAAGCAATTTGGAATCAAGGGAAATCTGCAGCCATCCAAATTAGCCTTTGTTAATGTCACATGCTAATTTTCTTTTCTCCAGAAGGCAAGGTTGTTTTTAAATGGAAACCTAAGCTTGCTGAGCTTAATATTGATCTTGAGGCTAATATACCGCTGACCAAAAGCTAGGTTACTGCCATTTTTGACTAGAGAATATGTTCCAACATTTGCATTAAGTGTGACATGTGCTATGTGTCTGACACATGGAGTGAAAGTCATTCCTTAGTGACATGACCTCTGTCTTGAGCACAGACACATTTTAAATTTATAAATGATGGCCTTCTGAGAAATGTCTGTTGTGTTTGGTAAAATACACATACAAAACTAGAAACAAACGGAACATTTCAAATAACTAATTTTTTCAACTTTAATAATTAATTAGCTTTTCTTTTTGCACAGAGAATGAAGGTAATTACAGTACATTTGCTCCATACTGGGAGACTCTGTCTCTGGAAAATGAAGGGAACTTTTACTTTTTTCACAGATTTAGGCGTTTCTTCTTTTGTTCTCTGGAGGCTTTGTGTATAACAAAAGCACTAATGGAGGTTTTTATTATAAAGTTATAATTATATAATATCTTTAATGCCTTTTGGTATGCCAAATTTAATTGTAATCAGTGAAAATGATAAAATTCCTCTTTTAATTTCTGTGACTGATGCTTGTCCTTTCTGCAATTGAGCAGTGTGGTCATGGCATTTTATCATTTCGCTTACGTTTTTATTGATTCAGTCTTTGAAGTAGTTGATATCATCACATGAGTCAAAATACTGAAAATGTGAAAAGATTTAAATGCTAAAGTGTTGTTTCTGTCTAAATCCCATGTTTGCTTAGTACCCGTGTCTTCTCAGGTAGAAACATATTTCTCCATTTATAAAATCCTGCCAAATACAAACATATACTTAGGATTTTCTACCATTTATTTTACTTTTAAAAACATAATTCTAAAGACATTAGATTCTTGATAATAAATCTAGTATTACTTAGGCCAGACTCAAGTGTGTTCATGTACTTATATTTCTTTCCCTGTCGGCCACTCCCAGTTATTTCAGCTTAGGTGTATTGTTTGCTTCATCTTGAGAGTAGTGAGTTACTGGAGAGGGCAGACCTGCCCTTCTGGATCTGTTTCTGTTTGACCTATCCTATGCAAACTTACTCACTCATGCAAACACTGGGTGCTTTATAAAATACTGCCAGCTGTATTATTGATTTGTGTTTCTCAAAAGAGTTTTGGTAAAATTTGCATCTGAGTTGACTCACTTGGCTTTGTATGTTGTTAAGAGTTCAAATACTGTGGATATGAAAGATTACATTATGTAACAAATAAAAAGGTTTTGTGACAGGCAGTATTCTTAGGATAACTGTGTCTTAGGTATTTAAATCTAATTTGCATGTGGAATCTAGACCCGTGATTGTTAACCCAACCCCAATTACAGTTGATGAAAATTTGCATAAAATTGATCTTGATGTCTTAAGGTATAGTGAACAGAACGTTAACTCCTTCTGTAACATGTGCAGCCGTGATTGACTGCCACATAAAAGGCTCATCTAAGCACACTTGGTTTACTGATCCTCTTTTTCAGAAATTAGCTGTGGTCTTCTGTCAGGGTACCAGAGTGATGTCTGACGTTACCTTCCCTCACTGGACAAGGGAATGGCAGGTCTCACAGTCTCCAGCAGTGCTATCAGATCCGCAGTATTTGGAGCTCACCATGGGTGCGGGATCATTTCACAAGGCTACCACAGCTTGAGATTTGGTTTTAGAGTTATGAAGGAGCATGTACTGATTTTAATGCTCTTAGTGTTGACTCTTGCTTTACTGGAGGCTTTATGTTTGGCATGATGAATGACTTCCCTCTTCAGCTTGGTCCCTTTTGTAGTGGTTTGGATTTGGGTATACTATTTTTTTCGAACTAAAAATCATGTGAGTATATTTGCATGTCTCCTGGGGCAGCCAGCTGATCCAGAAAGATGGAGTTTTGGTTGTTGACCAAGGGTGATTACCTCTTAGAACTATGCTGATCTGGATTTGCAAAGGCAGAGAGAGCTCATGTCTTGTATTTTACCTTTTCCATCTGTTGTTAAACCTACTGTAAATGTTAGTAAGCATTTCAGGCCACTGAAGAGGCTTCTGATTTGAACAGTTTGATTCTGCCAATGTCGTTGAAGTCACCAATGTTTGTGGGACCATAGGTGGATACTGTTTCTGCAGTGGTGGCTTAGTATCTAAAATGTATTTCCTTTGTCTGTATGTGTATGGTCTCTATCTGTGTCTTTTGAAATAAAGTTTTAAATATGATGGTAATTAATACTGAAGATTTTATATTTACTTTAATTAATAATGTTTTACTTATTTCAAGTAAATTTGATGATGGTCAGAAATGGAATGGAGATGTGTATATCTTTATCTGTAGATATAGATACATATATTAGTAATATATGAAATATATTATTATTAATGTTTAATCTTTTAAAAATTATATGTTTTCTTTATTCTGGAGAACTTTATGTATGTGTGTACATAGAAAAATGACTTTATCCATTTCAGCCATTTCTTTTGTTCCTATTCCCTGTATCATGACCTCCTTCCAATTTATAGCATTTATTCTTTATTCTGAAACAATTTTTTAAAATTTTTTATTTATTGCTAACAAACACCATTAATATATTTAAGCTTGTATTAGGTTTATAAATGTAATTTTCTGTTTGCTATTAGATTAGGATGTACATTGTATAACATGAGTCACACCTGTATATAATCTTTTATGTGTACTGAATGACAAACACTCCTGTTTTTAGCTAGATTGATCCCAGATCCCTAAGGGTCTAGCAGTTTCTGTTATAGGGCATTGCTAATTCCTCAGTTTTCTTCCTGTATTTCTTTCCCTGCAGACTGTGCTTAGGTCAGATTACTGGGAAAATCAGTGTTATTGATGAATGCCATGCACATGATTATAAAAGCCCCAGTACCTCTGAGAAGGAGCAGAGACACGTAATTGAATGCAAATGGTGTCAGCTTGTTTAATTTTGAGTTAATGTAGGTTAATCCAATGCTATTGATCAGTTGGGAATAGCACTATGTGGGGTCCATCTAGTAAAGATTATAATGATTGTTGTTTTTTTTTTCTTGTAGGTAAATTAGTTTGAGTTTGAAGGGGAACATTTTGTATGTCAAAACTAGTGCTTAAGTGCTGGGCCTGGTGCTATTTAAAATTATAATTTTGAATTGCATTTGCTTTTTGCTATTACTGCTTATTTATTCTGTGTCTATGTGTGCGTGTGTCTATGTGTACGTGTGTCTATGTGTGCGTGTGTGCATACATAGACATGCAGTTATTCGCATGGAAGTCAGAGAACAACTATGATCTTTGGAACTAAACTCTGGCCATCAGACTTCCCAGCAAGTACCTTAACCCACTGAGCCATCTTCCCAAACTGTTCTTATATTTGAGATTTTGTTTATTTTTATGTTATGGGTGTTTTGCCTTCATGTATGTCTGTGTACCACATGTGTATAGTACTCACAGAGGCTGTAGATCCTTTGAAACTGGAGGGCACCATGTGGGTACTTATCTTTAAGTTTTTAACAAAAGCTCATGAGGGGGATGGTAAGTGGTGATTTCAAGAAAAGCCTTCTACCAGCTGATTGATACTGACACTTGGGGGGTCCCCATCCCCTCAGGTCTTTTCTGGAACAGGAAGGACTTCATATAGATGTACCAATGGCATGAAACTTAAAAGTCCAAGATGTGGATATTGTAGTGTAGATTGAAATGGAGCAAAGACGTCTTGATAGCATTTAACTCGAACTTGTTTTACAGCTCAGCAAATGGAGGCTCACAGATGTGGGAGGCTTGTGCCAAGCCAGTGAATGAGTTACTTGCAGCCTGAAAGCCAGGTCCTGTTTATTTAACCTAGCGCCTCTCATCGTGCTTTTCTTTCCCATGTTTATTACCTATACATGATTGCTATTGGGTTGCCAGATGGTTAAACATGATTAAAAAAGAAGTAGGAATACCTAATGGAAAAGTTGATTTCATAATTTTGCTGAAGACCAGGGCTGCTGACAGGCACTAGTGATAGTAACTAATATAACATTGAGGACTTGCCATATAAGAAGCACATAAAGAAGAACTTTACATGTTCCCGCATGTAATCTTGCAAAGAGATCTGTGGGCTAGATAGCATTATGATACTATTTTGTAGATACAAGTGTGAGTCTTAAAGGGGGCTGGAGCAATTTGCTGAAGATCCTTCCCTGCCTAGTGTGGAAGTGTATTTGAACTCCTGCCATGTCTCCTACTGCCCCCTTGGATCCATCAACACAGAACGGGACTCTGCACAAATTTGAAACCCCCTTTCAGCTACTAACCAGTGACTATGAGATTTTAGCTTGAAAAAAATTGTTTATTGTTTTTAAAATTTCTTTTCCATTACCATCTAAAAAGTCAGTTAATACAATCTCACTTCTGTTTCTAAGAAACAGAAATTTTTTGGGGGCATGCACATGTTTGTGTAGTATGAGTGTCTAGGTACTTGCATGTGTTTACAAGTAGGCATGTGGTTGTTGGGTGACCAGAAGTTGATGTGCCATGTCTCCCTTGATTGAGTTCCACTTTATTTACCAAGGCAGGGTCTCTGACTTAACCTGGATTCACTAATTCAGCCACTCTCGGTGGTCAGTCTTTTCTGTTGATCCCATCTTTCCTTGCTAGCATTGGATTGCAGCTACTCCTGCCTGACTTTAATGTGCACACTGATAGGTTTTAGCACTTGGGAAACTGGTGCAGGGGGATCGTGAGTTTGAGGCTAGTTTTGGCTACATGGGAAGACATTTTGTCGAATGGCACAGTGGATACAGGCACATGGACAGACAGGCAAACATACAGGCACATGCACGCACGCGCACGTGCATACACACACAATGAAAAAACAAACAAACAAACAAACAAAAAACCAAAAAAAAATTAAACAAAAAAAATCATGACTGTGTCTCAAGGACTGAAAGCCAGTGAACAAGTTGTCCAATTTCTAGTTGTATCTGGAAGACTAATGGCAGGAACAAGTCAGCACAATTTGTGATTGCATTTTGGGGGCAGATAGCAAGTGAACAGGTCATTCCAATTTCTAGTTGTATCTTGAGGTCTGATGTCAGGGAACAGGTCACCTAAACTTTTGATTGTGCCTCAAGGCCTGATATCAGGGAACAGGTCACTTGATTTCTGATTTTATCTTAAGGATTGATATCAGGGAACAGGTCACCCTAATTTTTGAAATTGTATCTTGAGGACCGATGGCTGGGGACAAGTCACCCTGATTTCTGTTTGGAAGGCTGGAGTACTTGCCCACTCTTATTTCCCACATTTCCTCCTTTTGTAAAATTCTTCAGAGGTTACTCAGTGGTAGAGTTAGTACCTCACCTGTCGCCTTATTTTCTTGTTGTGTCAGTTGCATGGACCGTATTTTTATCCACCTCTGTCTCTGGTGATTTCTTCTAGTCGTACTGTCTGTGTGTTGTCTAGTCTGAATGTAAGGATGAGAACTCAGTGCCATGCTTCCCATAGCAGTTGTGTGTCAGAGAAGAACAGATGTCGGGAGGGACACTCATTTGTTCCCACTGAGTTTGGAAAGCTGGACGACACTGGGCAAAGGTTGTGCTCACTTTTAACAAAAGTTCCCTATCTTCTCCTTTCCCTGTTATTGTCTCTGACAGCTACCAGTAAGAGACCCAACAGGAGGACTCTTGATCTATTTGAGCCAAGTCACCTTTGTTTCCTCTCCTGACTTGGCTGTTTCCCGACGTGTTTTTGCTGTGAATAGTAGCAGTTTCTTATCGAAGGGAAAAAGGTCTATAAGGAGACCAGGTCTGGAGTAAGTTCTAAGGGTTCACTTAGACTCCTCAGTGTCAAAGGCCGCCCCATTTCTCTTTTCATTCAGTCCATGCCTATGGCTTTCTGAGATGCCGCTATGACAGTTGACTGAAACAGAAGCTTGAGTTGTTTACAGATGGCCTGGATGATTTGCTGATGTACTCAGAAGCAGGCACCAAGGCAGTGAAAGCTCACAGAACTGACAGGGAAGGACAGTGTGAAAGAAAATACCTCCAGGCGGCAGAACTTGGAATAAGTGGTTCCTTATTATTCCTGGAGTGAGAGAAGATTGCACAGAACAAAATCTACAGCGATTAATGGACATTTACTAATGTTTTCTCTGTGTGATCAGAGACGGAGCAAATATGATCTGAAGATTGGTGACGAGTGAGTGTAAAGGAGAGGTGAGAGGAAGGCCTCTGCAGTGATCTGTAGATGTCACGAGTGAGTGTAAAGGAGAGGTGAGAGGAAGGCCTCTGCAGTGATCTGTAGATGTCAGTCGTCCTCTTTCTCTGGCCATTTTAGCGCTTGCTCAATGGGCCAACGAATAAATGACTGTGCTGGCAGTGATGAAAGCTATTCATGCATTCAACAATAAAGACTATTGTTAGTGTTGTAATAAGGCTGACCTGGCTAATGTTACTGCTGAGTGCCTACTCTGCCAACTGTAGAGTCCCAGCATTGAGTCCCTAGTGTGACACCATTCTCTGAGGGAAGCAGCCAGCCATCTGTTGGTGGTTAATTATATTGGACCTTTTCCATCATGGGGAAGGAAAGATACATCTTTACTGGAATAATCATCCATTCTGCATATGACTTTTCCTTCTCTACCTACCTTGCATACTTCTATCAGCACCATTGTCTGTGGATCCAGAAATCTTTATCTACTTATAGGACATTCTGCATTGCACTCCTTTGGACCAACAGAGTTGTTCCTTAGCAATGTGCCATTTTAGAGGTAGCACCATGAAAGGGTGTTCTTGCTTCCCAGGTGTACACTTTGAATCAGAGACCATTGCATGTGTCGTCTCCAGTAATCATAATTTGTGGCTTTGGGGGTCAAGGGGTGGAAATTAGAGTTGCTTGCTATTTTAGTGATCCATGTCATGATTTGTATATGCCCCTTCCTCACTGAAGGCTCTTGTACTGAAGGCTTGGTCCCTACCCTATGGCGCTATTTTGGGAGTCTCTGGTAACTAGGAAGTAGAGTCTACCTGAGGAAGTAGATTACTGGGGACATATTTCAGGGCTATATCTTGTCTACTCTGTTTTCTGCCTCTGTATTTTTCTGTTTCCTGGCCAGCATGAGGGTTCACAGCTTCCCTAGTACTCTTGCCATTATGATGTACTGCCTCATTGTAGGCACAGAAACATGGCCTCAGGTGACCCTGGCCTGAAAGCTCTGAGGCTGTGGGTACAAATGACCTTTGCTTTCTTCAACTTGTTTATGTCTGAGACTTTTCACACTGAAGAAAATCTGAGTATTCAAATCTACTTGGCAGAGCTTCCGCTTTTTGCTATGTCAACCCTGACCTCTGCTGTCTGTAAAGTCGTGGACCCTAAAGGGGGAATGTCTCTGTGGAGAGAATGGTGGTTCCAGGGGATTGGAAGATGAGGCTGTTCCTTGGCTATTTTGGGTTCTTGCTCTAGTGGATCAACAGCGAACAAGAGCAACAATAAAGGCTAATTTGCTTATGAGAATGAATGATCTTGATTGATGATCAGGCTGAATTGAGTTGCTGTTAATATAATGTCACCAGGGAGATGACGTCTGGAAATGGGGTTCTCTGGGCACTTCTTAGCACTACTGTTCTCAGTCTTAAAGGGTAACAGATTCTTTGGCGAGTCAAGAAAGGACCTACTCACATCTTTTGAGAATAAAGTTCTGTCTGCTAGCTGAAGAACCAGAGTCTCAACTGGGGTTTACTTCCACCATCTTGAATACCTTATAAGTCTGCACTTAATTTTTGATTATTTTTTACACACAGTTATGACAATTTACTAATGTTGTTGTCACAATTCTAACGTTTGTGTCAATTCTCAGTTACTCATGTACTGCTTTTTGTCCTCATTCTTAGATCACATTTTTCTTGTTTTGTCATGCATGCTAGAATCGAAGCAATGCAACTTTTTTTCTTGTAGGTTGCTAGAATTTTTTATACCTTTCATGCATATTCTTGAGTGCTGTTCTGGGTTGTAGTTAAGTTATTTGGAAATGTTTGGTCCTTTTGCATAGAATAGGAACTCAGTCAGGATTGATTATTCGCTTGTACTGAGGTAAGATCCTTTGTGTACTACAGGGTGGCCCATGAGTCACTTAAATTTCCTGTCTGGCTGAAAGAACAGGTGCCCTGTGTGAGCTCCGCGCCATCGCCTCCATCCTGTCTGTGTGCTTGTGTGTATCTTAGCATGTTGTGGAGTCAGAGGTTCACATTAGGTGTTCTTTTTAATTGTTCTTTGTGTACTGAGGAAGGGAGTCTCACTGAATTGTGAACTTGTCAATTCAACTGGTATAGTTCGGTCGGCTTACTCTCGGGAGCCGGTCTCTGCTTCTTACACTTTGGATTGTAGGTGTCATGGTAACTCCACTCATCCATGGGTCTGGGGACCCGAACTCTGGACCTCAAGCTTGCACTGCAAACCATTTATCCATGAAAAGCCAAGGCTTGGGCATCGTGGAGCTCGTCATTGTCTTCCATTTCACAGGGGCCACTGTCCTTCACTGTAACAACTTCTGAGTCTCGAAAACCACTGTTTTTTTTATGCTGTTGTTTTCATATAGCATCTGATATTATATATTTATATAATCCTTAATAAGCTAGGATCAAACAGAAAAAAGATATTTACTTAGAAAGTTAAAACCTTTTAGTATAATGGGAACCTGTTTTTCACCATTTACAACCATTTCTTAGTTATGTTTTAATGGAAGAGTTGTCTCTCTAGATTTCCCATTATAAATAGTAGAACACAAGGAAGAAGACGAACAGGTGAGGTCGATCTGATTGCCTCTGCAGGTTTGTGGAACCAGAGAAGCTGTGTGTAGAATTTCAAGGTCAGAGGGAAGTCTGGGAATAGACTCTGAGCTCCAGAGGGTCATTGTAAATAAGCACAGGCTGAGAGAAATACAGAATCCAGAGCTGCTTTGGAAGCCCAGCATTCCTCAGGTCTTGTCTTAAGGATGTATTTCTGTGTTTGTTACTTATTGATTTAAGATCTTCTTAGTGCGTGTTGGATAATTTATCAGGCTGAACATGTTGGTCCTCAGATGCTGCCGTGAAATATTGTGAAATGGGAAAGAAAACTATGAGATGCTTCATAAAATCTATTTCAATTCTGGATGTAAACTGTGAAACCCTGTGCTTGCCAGTGAGGTTTTGATGGCTCTCCTGGTTGTTGTGAGTCTTAAGAATTTGGGGTGTATTTATTGGGCTGTCTTTTGCCTGACCAGATGCCATGGGTTTTACATGCATCATCTCGTCTTGTCCTCCTGACAAATCCTGGGAGGTGTGTGGTGATGATCTCATTTTAAAAATGGAGACTGATGCTGCTCATTGCCTTGGGCAGTGGGCAGTGATTGGGCTGAGGCTTTGACTCCTGGGCAGGTGTTCACTACCCCTCTCACACATAGTTGTTTTCCTAGAAGTTATAGATAAAAATTCTTGTCCTCGAATGAGACAGCAGGAGATGAAGTGGAAGCAGTTTCTAAGTCGCGGCATCTTACAGGCTTCCTAAGTCTCTGTGTCTCACAGGTTAGAGGCAGTGCAGGCTCTGGGAGTTGTCTAGACTAGGTTTCCTATTTCCTGTTTTTCTACCTGGTGGATTCTCTTGAATGCCTGCACTTGCTTTGTTGAAACGGCCACACCTTTCTAAATAAGATTTTCATTCTTTTAAATGCACATTTTATCAGTGTCCTATGCTGTCTGTCTAAATGATCTGTAGACTGCAATAGATCTTTATGTCATAGAGTGGCACTGGGAGTTAACATTGGAGAATACAATCTGTGCCTGAAACACAGTATAGCCCTATGGAAGAGGGGTTCTTATGACAAAGCTAACTACAGATATGCTGTGTATTTTATTTGGCCCAACTTTATTAGAATAAAGTTAAGTTGGATACATCCAGTACTTGCTTGAATTAGATTTTCCAGCTTTTTGTATTATTAAGAATGTTAGACAGTGGTTTACTGAGATAGGTTTTGTTTTGAGAGAGTCTTACCGTGGAGTCAACCATTGACTCTGATTTTTGCCAGAGCCAACCTCCTTATTGATGGAATTATAGATGTGTGCCTCCATGCCCCAGCTTATGAGGTAGCAGCTGATAGAGGAGTAAGTCAAGGTACTTTAAATCTGTATATTTTGTTGTTCCTCAAATAAATTAATGTGTGCATAATAGTTGCTAAATATCATTTGGATAGTTAGAAGTTTGCTGGAAGAAAGAGATTGAGTGTCTGTCCTACAATTTATATTATTACTTTAAGTAACGTCTCTAATGGAAGCAGTTCATGAATTAATGGAGATGGGTCCTTCTGGGTTGTTCGTATGAAGTTAGTGTGTGTGCTTGTACATTTAGAAAGCTGGAAGGAGCTACCTCTGTTTTTCAGTCTTTCATGGGTTTGTCCTGGTTCCATGTTATTTTCAGCTCGTATAACTGCAGTATATTGTGTCCCCCATAAAAAACCAGACACACAAATAAAATCCAGTATGTTGTATCCTTGACAAGAGCACTGTTTTGTTGCTGACATATGGTTTGTCATTAGTTTTATTCAGTAGCATACCTTCCTCAGTTAATGGCACCATCTGTTAAAACTATGGCCGATACCAGTAGAGGAAGCCAATTATCTTTTTGTTTGTGAGCGTGGACTAGAAGGGAAGATGTCTTAGGTTGCCTGCAGTCAAGTACTTTACAACTGGTTTAGTCTAACAATTGGAGCTGGGACTGCCTTGGGAAACCAGATCCAGGAAGAACATGAGAATGCTTGTCTAGTCTCCATCTCCTCTTAGCAAAGGCAGCACACTGTGAAATAGGATCATAACGAAGTTCTTCCAAAGGGTTGCGTGGATCTCGTCACTATCGTGTCAGACTATTGCTGTTCACATCTTAGCTGTCATTTGAGAACCAGCAGGGGACTTTCTGCACCGAGGCCTGACCTTTGCAAGAATGATGCCCCATGGGCTTCGTTTGTTTTGTGCATGTGTACAGGTTGAGGACAATATTATGGGGACAATAAACACGAAGATTATCAGACATTATTTGCAGAAAAATAGGTGGAACTTGGGGAATCATTGTATTAAATAATCCAGACTCAGACAAACGTATGCATGTTTTCTCTCAGTGTGTAGAACCAAGATTAAAAAGAGTCATGGAGCAGAAAGAAGTACTGTATTGGGAAGAGGGAGGGGGCCAGCAGGGCTCAAGGGAGGGTCAGAAAGGATTAAGGGTAGGTAAAGTGTCTGCATGAAAATGTCATAATTGGGCCTGGAGAGATGGCTCAGAAATTAAGAGAACTGATCGCTTTTGCCAGAGGACCTGGGTTTGATTCCCAGTGCCCACATAGTGGCTCATAACTGTTCATAATTCTAGTTCCAGAGGATCCATGGCCTCTTCTGGCTTCCTCAGGCACCAGGCACATAGTGCACAGTCTTGCATGCAGGCAAATACTGAACACACAGATAGTAGTAGTAGTAATAATAATAATAATAAAATTCAAAAAGAAATATCATTATGAAATCCATTAATTTATAAAATTAGTATATGCTAAAAAGTTATAACTTGGTCACAGAGAATGTCACTATGTGGCTTATGATGTTATATTTAAAAATGGATATAGCTGGGTATGGCGACACATGCCTATAATCCCAGTACTTGGGGTCTGGAGCAGGATGGTTGGTAGGATTCTGGGCTAGACAGGGCCACAGAGTGAGATCCTATTTCAAAACAAAAATGCTTTTATAAAACCAGACATCAATAATTGACTTTTAATCTATGACCCCATCCCTTCCTCTGTGTTGGGATAATAAAGTTTTGTGCATTATTGTGCTAGTTTGTAGCAAAATTCCTAGCCCTTGTGAGTGATGTTTTTCTTTCCCTCCTTCTTTCCCTCTCTCTTCCCTCCCTCTCTCCCTCTCTCCCTCTCTCCCTCCGTCCCTTCCTCTTCCCTCCCTCCCCCTCCCTTTCTTCTTTTCCAGACCTGTTGAGTGTGGTAGAGGCAAATGGGGGTCATTATCTTCTGCTATCCCCTTGTAGCCTCTTGGGACACTTTAAAAAAACAGTGAAGACTTTGAAATTATGTGTGAATATGTTTTTATTCAGCTTCTTTCTCTTCCTCCATTCAGACCCAAACTTCAGATAGGAGCAACAACCCCTCTTAGACCAAACTTTTCATTTTTCTCTTTTTCTCTCTTTCTCCTTTGCAGAATTCTTGGCTAGATCATGAATAAAAAATTAACATTTATCTGGGTAATACATGCATGTCTTTCATCCTAGCACCTGGGAGGCAGAGGTAGGTGAATCTCTGTGAGTTCAATGCCAGCCCGGTTTATAAAGTTCTGGGACAGCTAAGGCCACACAAAGAAAATCTGTCTTGAAAACACCCCCCACACCCCCTCCCCACACCCCCACATACCCCAAAACAAAACAGCAACCAAAAACAACCAACAAAAAAACCCAACCACCTAAGATATAGGAGGGTATGGCAAAAATTTCGACTTTATTTACTTTAAAATCTAGTGTTTGAATAATTCTTCCAGAAATGGTCTATGGTAATAAATTCTATTCTCTTGAATACCTGGAAATATTTTATACCTGCTGGGTTATATCTAAAGTTTTTGATTAATTTTCTGTCAGAACTTTGAGGTTTTCATTCTTTTTTTTTTTTTTGAGGCTTTCATTCTTTTGTAAACTCTATTTTTGAGACAGGGTTTCTTTATACAGACTTGGGCTGTCCTAGAACTGCCTCTGCAGGCCAGAGCTCACTGGTAAGGCTCAACTTACCAGCCATGGTGTTCTGCAGCTCCCTTGTCTTACTTTCTGAGTGCTGGTGAATGATTTAACACTGGTCCAGCTCGCGAGTCTTCATGTCATTGTTTTATTTATGAATTTCCAATTTCTCTTGGCTTGGCAGTTGGGTCATCACTACGTTTACCCTTTCTTCACATTTTCTCTTTGGCTTTCTGGAATTCCCTTTACCATGGTATGCCACAGTCTAACTGGTATCAGTTAACTTTTCTATGTGCTTAGTACTCCATATACACATTAGTTTTTCCTCAAAAAAATTTGTATTGCAGGTTTTTAAGGAAGACTATCCACATATCTCTAGCATTCATAATATTATTTTTTTTTGAAAATCTGCCTTCCAGTATGTGTGTGTTTTGCATATTTGTATGTATCTCTGTCTGTCTGTCTCTCTCTCTCTCTGTGTATGCAAAGTGCCTGTGGAGGCCCTGGAGCTGGAGTTATAGGTGGTTGTGATCTGCCAGATGTGGGTGCTGGAAATGGGACTCAGGCCCTCTCCAACAGCAGTACCTGCTCTTAACCACTGCCTCTCTGCAGTCCCGCAGTGTTATTTGTTTGCTAGGATGACTGTTTGTTGCACTAGTGATTTCTGGGTTTGATGTTGGGCTTCTGAAAGACTTCCTTATTTCCTCTGCTATTGGCGCCCTTCTTTTCTTACCTGTGTTTTGCTTTCCTCGTCTACTTTCTTGCTAGAGAAAACACTATTTTATTTCCCACTTGCCCACTCCACAGTGATTTTCTTCTACTAAGAACTGTCAGTCATCTTGCTTTAATTCAGAGAAAAAACATAGGCAAAGCATGTGGTATTTCTTGCTCGTCTGCACCTATGTGCTAGCATGCTAGACACTTGCTTCAGAGTGCTCCCTTAGTGGTCCCAGGGAGGGCAAGGCAGACAGCAAAGAGTATCTTAAAACGAAAATTGTATTTCAGGAGGCTGACTGTGTTACTGGGGTCTCGTAGCTGCAGAAGGCTTTCCTTGTAACCCAGGATGCACAAATTTGTTACATTTTCAGACTAAAATTAATAGTGTGTATAAAACCAAGACTTTGGTGTTTTTTATACTATCTATACATTCTCATCAAAGTAAGATTGGCAATGTAATTTTATGAATGCACATTTAATTTACAGGGTCTAAATTCAAATACATCATGGCAAGAGAATGAATGAATTTGAGATTGGCGTGGTGGAGGCCTTACTTGCTTAGTGTGTACTGGTCTCTTGGTTTCAATACCCAGCAGGTTCAGTGATTATTTTGTGTGCTTGTTCTGCTTTTTCTTAGTAGTGCTGTGCTGCATTGTATCAGTGGAGCATAGAGTCCACTAATCCTTTCATTCTAGACTTTCTTTTTTGTCCATTGCTGTTACCAGTGATGTTGCAGTGATTTCTTTGTCTTTGTGATTTCTTTGTCATTTTTCACACATGTAACTAGATCTTTGCAGTAAATACTTAGAAGTGTAATAGCTGGGTTAAATGTATGTAAATTTATAATTTGTTTTGATGTGTTGCTTTCTTTAGAGAATGTATTTATTTATACTCCTATCAGTAATGTATGAGCTTGCTTGTGTACCTAGAGCCTGGTCACTGTGCCCCATGATGAGCCTTTTGATTTTATCTGATGAGTGAAAAATGGTATCTTAGTGTCTTTTAATTTGCATTCCTCATAAGAACCATTTTATTTCCTTTTCTATGACCTATTCGTATCATTTTATTATTGTTTTATTGAATGTGGTTACTAATTTGTAGGTACCCTCTCAGGGACATTATTCTTCATGAGACACTTGTCCCTCTTTGTTGTGATTTTCTGCCAAGGAAGTTACTGCTTTTTTTTTTCTCTAGATGATTTTGGTTACCTGAGTTTTGTTCCTGTTAATATTCTAATGCTTTCATTTTCTTACATTTAAATCAGTTACATGGAACTCACTCTGATTTGCAGGTGATGGATGGACCTGCTTTCATTTTCCCGATGACTAATCATCTTTCCTGATACCATTTATTGAGTAATCTGTCTTTTCTCCTCTAATGTGAAATACCACAGTTATCATACGCAGAATTCCACAGTACATTTGTATTCTTTCATCTATCAGAGCTGCTGGTTTATTATGAAAATGTTTATCTCACAAGAAGAAGAACTCATTCTGAAGCCCCCTACCCTCTTCCCAGGAGAGTCAGTAATTAAGATTGTCTTTCTTCTTCTTGTCACTATTATTTTGATCTTACTTAAGGATCGTCCTGAGCTCTATCTTTCTGCTTGCTCTGGAAGACTGGGATTCTCCCGCTCCTGGATCTTTGTCATTTTTATTTTTGTTGAAGAATTTGTGTGTATGTGTATGATGTATGTGCATGTGTGTGATTGTGGGCTCATGTATTCTATGGTGTGTGTGCTATCAGTCCTCATCCTCCTTGTTTTGAGATAGTCTTTCATTTGTGTAGGCCAGGCTAGCTGGCCCATGAGTGTACAGAGACCCTCCTGTCTCAGCCTCCTGCTTTGCCATAGTTTCACTGGGACTACAGGTGTTTTGGCTGCGTGTTCTGGGGATTCAAATTTAGGTCCTCATGTTTGCCTAGCAAGGACTTCATCTGTTGAGCTATCTAGCTTTTTATAAAATATTTTAAAGTAATTGTAGATGTTGTAGGGACATGAAGTATGATAACTTAAATGTCCGACTTATTGATCCACATGAAAGTGAAGAGTCCTGGAGCTAACATTTGGCGTGACTTTCTCTAGCAGGCAGCTCTTTAGAAGCCAGCACTCCTCCAGTCCTTTATCTCTAGAGCTGGGTCTGAAGGCATGTTCAGTAGACCTCTTCGTCGACTGTGGTACTGGAGGCGTGAGGTCATGCTCACCATGGCCATGTAGGGAGAAGTCATGTATAGCTGCATGAATGGTAAAGATGTGAGGTATGCCTAAGTATAAAGAAAAATAGTACAGGAACTGTTTAGATGTAGCTTCATCTACTTTTGAGTGTAGAAAAGGCTAAATTGAAATCAAGAATATTTTGATCAAATTTCTGATTGCTTTATTAAGAATTGGGCTCCAGGAAATGTGATCTACCAAACTTAGTGCCTTGTTTCAGTTTTATGAATTTCCTAAGAGGAAATATATGGCCATAGATATTTCATATAATGATAGGTTTCAGTTGAATATGTGTTGGTAATTTAAAGTCTGTGGCTAATGCATTTATGTCCTGTGAGCTATATTCTCATAGTGTTTGTTGCTATCAGCACTTAGTGTTATTTCAGAGATACCTGACTTGTATTGCGGAGGCAGCTTCAGAGTGGGTTGCACATTTTCTTTATCCATAAAAAGTTTTGAGGTTACAAGATTTCACTTAAATAGTAGGAGCAAATGTTTGAGCTCTGTTGTACATGGTGACAATAGATAACTTACTGTAACTGACATCATCTGAGATGATTTAATTCTATAGCCTTAGATAACCTTGAGCCTGTATAGACAAGATCTTACAGAGATCTGCTTCCCTCTGCCTTCTGAATGCTGCATAATATTCTTTTAAAATAATTTAATTCTTTGATAACTTTAGAAAAACATTTTGAACATATTCACCTACCACCTACTCCTTCCAGATCCACTGTCTCCACTGTCACTTTCTTACCCACCCATTTTTTTCTTTCTTTGAGCCCATTCATTTCCTGTTGCCTAACTACTCTTAGGAGCGTGGTCAGCCTACCAGAAGTCACACCTTAAAGAAAACTCCCCTTTCCCAGTGTCTGTCCATTGCCAATGGCTCCACAACTGCTAGTGGGGTTTTGTGCTGACCTCCCCTCTCCTTCCTGGGGTTTTGCCTGCCTTGAGCTGGTATAGTTCTGTGCGTGCTGTCACAATTGCAGCTGCCCTGTTGTGTCCCGAAAACACTATTTCCATGAAGTCAGCAATCCTCCACTCCTGGTTCTTACAATCTTCCTGCTCCTTCTTCTAAGAAGATTCCTGGCCTTGGGGTGGAGGGGTATACTACATACACCCTATTTAGGCTAAGTACCCCACAGTGTCTTATTTTCATCGTATTGACTAGTTGAGATCTCTCTGTTAGCTGCCATCTACTACAAGAAGAGGCTTCTCTGATGGGGGTTAAGAGATTTGCTGCTCTGTGAGTATAGCAATGTATTATGTTCTTAAAACCAAGTGAAGGGATGTAAAAATAATGGATGTAAAAGTGTTCTCACCCCCAACATAGTGGCTGATAACCATGTGTGGTAATATATATGTCAATTAGCTATATTAAGGTAATTTACAACACCCGTAACCACACCCCCATACTGCTTCCAAATGCCATATTTGATGAATGGACTCTAAAAATGGAGAGCAAGTCGTCCCTCTTGCTGAGTAGCCCTGCTTTTTGATGTGTTCCTCCAATGATTTGGAACAGTGTGACGTGAATGCAGATTAAGGTTATCATTTGTACAACTTGTTTATCAAATCAGACTAATATGTTTTCCTTCTTTAGCGAGTCTGTAATCCTTTGATTGTCTCCCCCCATTGGGGAGTTTATGTATCTTATTGCAGTCTATTTGAGTGTGCTGACGTGCATAAGCTTTTGAATGGCTGGGTTTGTGAGAGTTGATCATGTCCAAAGATGTTAAAAGGGACTTACTTGTAGAGATATTGTTGTTTTATTATTTAGTTTTTAAAATTACATTTTGTGTGTGTTTGTGTATACATACATATGTGGTTGTGCACATATCATAGGTGCATATTTCCTGGCACACATGTGGAGTTCAGAGAACAACTTGTGGAAATCAGTTCCTTCTGTGACCATGTAGATTCTGGAGATTGAACTTAGGTCATCAGCTTGGAGACAAGTGCCTTTACTTACTGAGCCATCTTGCCAACACCTCATTAGTTCTTTTCTTTAACTACCAAATTGCTTGATTAAGCTTTTTTTTTGTATTGTTCTACAGTTTTTAAATATCCCCCTGCTTTGCTCCTTTTCCTTATTTTGAGGAATCAGAGCCGTGTTCTATCATTGAGCCATACTGGAGCCCAAGAGCCCTCTTAATTTTTGTCTGCAACAAACTTATAAAGGTTATAGCACTGTCACATTAATCAATATTTTTATTGGAAGCTACTTCTATCTTCCTCTTTGGATTAGAATAAACGGTTCATACCTTCTTTTCTTTTGCAATCTAGTCAAATCATTTGTGTAAGTAAACTCTTTCTCCATGTTTAGGACCGAATCTTCAGTTTTTTTTCTGGTAGCATCTCACCCTTAGTATTGGCTCATATCATAGATAAGGTCATGCTTAAACTCTATATCTTGTTTTCCACATTTTAAAATCATAACTTGTATTTGAGAAAATAATTTCACTCATTTGGAGGGAGAGGATATGCTTTGGGTAGCTGTCCAGGCGATGTGCAGTTAACAAGAGTTTTAAAAGAAGTCTTGTTTTTCTAAATTTTTATTTATTTACTTATGTTATTTACGTATAGATATTCTGCTTGCATGTTTGTATGTGTGTCATGCATATGCCTGGTGTCCATGGAGGCGAGAAGAAGGGGTTGGATCACCTTGTACTGAAGTTTCATCTAGGAATTGAACATGAGTCTTCTGCAAGAGCAGTCTGTGCTCTTACCTGCTGAATATCACTCCAGCTCAGTGTTTTTAATACATTTAATATCTTTTTAGACCTGCTGAATTTAGAATTCCTGAAATGGTATGCCCCACTAGTTCCTTAAAGAATCCTAAAGAATCGGAATATCTGTACCCTTTAGGCCTTTATAACAGCTGGCCCAGTCCTGGCTGCCATGTGCCTTCATGGTTCTTGGTGTAGGAAATAACCCAGCTTCATCTTTCCTGTTTCCCACCCAATTCCCTAGACAGCTCTTTTTCCAAGAGGAGCTGGTCCCTTCCACTAGAGAATCATAACAGAAACCAAGTATTGGGTGCTAGACGTACTAGATAGTGGATCACCTTTTCTTTTAGACACTCAAGCAAAGCAAGGACATGTCTATACACTTATGTATATTTCTTCTGTCAACACGTAAAAGCTTTCTGGCAGCTCTTTTCCACCCACAGCAGATCCTGTTTCTGCTGTTTCTGCTGTTTAGTCTAGGACCCAGATTTACGTGGACTCTGTTCACCCTCCCTTATGGAAGGGAAAGGCTCGTCCATTTCTGAGCTGTTTGAACTCTTCTTTGGGTTGTCTGATTTACATAGGCCTTCTCCTCTGACTCAGAGAAGGTGTTCATGGGGAGTTGTTTCTCAACTCTTATTTCTTAACTCATATATTTGAAATTACATGTTTTTTTTCTTTCTTCAAGTAAATGATGATTGCTCCCTGTTGATTCAGGAATTGAGGATTTTGCCAATCTAGCTTTTCATCGTTGTTGTGTTTTTCTTAATTTATTTTTGTTTATTTATTTATTGATGGCCAGTAAAAAAGGGGAAGGCGACGACACTGGATTGTTTATAGAAGTATTTTGTTTTAGTTTTGTTTATTTTCCTTCCAGATAATACTTTTCAAAAGTTTGTAGAGTTTGAGCCCATTCTCTCCCTAGACAACTTGTGACAGATTTTAGTAGTGATTTTATTTCTCTGTGTAGTTATTGGGTTTTGGGAAAGACAAAATTTATGTTTTTATATTCTGCCATTTTTTATTTTGGGACTTGGAAAATATCCATCCAAAACCCTTTCTACTCTTATCTGACTGCTTCTCCAGATTTATTATGTCTATTTAAATACAGTCATAATGTCTGATTGTTATCTGAGCTGTCATCCAGCACAGCTCTCTTACTTTATAGATGAAGCAACTTAATTGGCTGTTATTTGCATTAGAAGTGATTTTTATAATTTTTTTCAAACAAAAAAGAAACCACTTAGTTGTCTTTGCCAGCCTTTCTCATTAAGATGTTTTTGTGCCTAACATGTTCAGGGTGACTAATTGTATTGTTTTTATATGGGTTTCTAGGGCAAGAAAGAATGTATATTGAATGTGTTTTGGTGGTTGGTAAGGTAATGAAATATAAATCTTTCCAGGGAAAAGCAAGCATTACTCCTCTTTAAACAGATTGTTCTTGTCAAATTTGGTTGTTACAGAAATACAAAATAAAATAAAATAGGAAAATAGTTGCATCTGTGCATGGTGGCACATACCTTTAATCCAGCACTTGGAAGGTAGATGCAGGAAGTTCTCTGAGTTTGAGGCCAGCCTTGTCTATGTAGTGAGTTTCAGGACAGCTGGGTCTATAAAGAGAGTGCCTGTTGTTGGGGTGTTCTGTGTTCCCTGGGTCAGTTGAAGAAAGAGGTCATTTCCAGGTGAAATTTTTAGGCCTGTGTGGCAGCAGGAAGGTCCGGCCTTTGATGGACTGAACCCTGAAGAGCTGTACAAAGGCATATTTATCGACTCTTACACCAAGTTGTTTTTTGGGTAAAGTATTTCCTCATCCAAGGTCCTATCTAATCTATGTTTCTCTAAAGGAAAGCATTACAAGCTCTCCTGACTTTAGCCCTTATTGTGTACCGTTGCAGTACACAGTAATCCAGAACCCTCAGTGTGCCAGAGGTGTCTCGTGACCAGAGTCAGTAGGATTCTGCAACACCCCTTCAGAAGAACAATTCTGAACAGTTCTGCAGATCATGAAGACAGTCACTGTTTTTCACAGATTCTTTACTGTTTTCCAGAACGATTCTTCAAGGTCAAAGTATTTCTAGAAAACAGCTCACTGTAATGTCTACCCCAGATTTGGTGAGAACTGCCTATTCTAATGTCTACCCCAGGTACAGTGAGAACTGCCCATTCTAATGTCTACCCCAGATACAGTGAGAACCGTCCATTCTAATGTCTACCCCAGATATGGCGACTGCTAAATTCCTACAACATCCTGTCTCAAAAACAAACAAACAAACAAACAAACAAACAACAGAAGGAAAAAAAAACTCCACAAAACCAAAAGTAGTTTCATATTTTGGTGAAATATACATTCTTATTGGAAAAGAATATATTTTGAAAAATCTTGGAATGAGTAGTATGTAATTTAAGCCAAGTCTGTGCTTTGATCCTGTTGGGCATTAGGATATGGTGTCATGACACAGAATTTAAGTTTAGGATTGTCTTTGAGAACTTCATTCAATGTGCAGAAGATATTTCACAGTACATTTTCTGAGTTCAGTGGCAGAAGGAAATTGCTGTGTTGTGTCCTCACCTTGCTAAAATAAAATCCTGTATTGCAGTTTATTGAACGATACAGCAATTAAACACATTTACCCAATGCAAACTGCTTGCTTTGTGTGCTAAAATCCATCAAAGTGCAGGTAATTGTTTAATAGTGAAAGAGTCAGTGGTTTCTATACCAGTGTATTAGTTATTTACTGATGTTTTGATAAAGTACATGGCCAACAGCAACTTGTGGAAGGAAGAGTTTATTTTGGCTTATGGTGCTAGAGGGATGAGTCCATTGTGGCAGGGAGGAGGCATGGTGGTAGGAGCAGGAAGCTGAAGTGTTGTATCCTCATTCCCAAATAGGAAGCAGAAAATAAGGCCAGGCTATCCACTCTCAGAGCCTACCCCAGGGTTGTACTTCCCCTGGTAAGGCTGCACTTCCCCAAAACTTTTTCAAAACAGATTAGCAGCTGGGGACCGAGTGAGTGCTCAGATGCTTGGCCCTGTGGGGACATTTCCTATTCAAACCACCACAGTCATGGTGCCTGATTGTGATAGCCTCTTGTTTTTATTATTGATCCATTTTTAGGTGCTTTTCAAAATAATTTGATAAAGGTGGTGATTAAGCTAGGCAGTGGTGGCACACATCTTTAATCCCACAGCTTGGAGGCAGAGACAGGTGGATCTCTGACTTCAAAGACAGCCTGAACTACAAAGAAAGTTCCAGGCCAGCCAGGACTGTTACACAGATTAACCCTGTCTCAGAGACCCAAAACCCCAAATCCAAACCAAAACCCAAACTAAAACCAAGCAACCAATCAACCAGCAAACAAAGTGGTGATTAAGATCGCACAACCTGGAGCCGCATCTTCCACCATGCGGTCAGGTGGACCTTGGCCAACCACTTACACTAAGACTCTTCACGTGTGAGTGGATAGTCCAAAGTGTGGGTGAATGTTCATCCAGGGAGCACTTAGTCCATGGCACATAAACAGGCTCAGTAAGTGGGTGCTGTGTTTACAGTGTCCTGCTTTTAAGGGGCACTGGTTATTATTATCCATGTGCTTTCTTTGAAAGAAGGGTAAGCCTTTGATATGAAGCTATTCTGGGAACTCCACCCCCATTTAAATTTTACAGAACTTGGGTGAATTCATTAATAACCAATACAGTGAGCTTCTTTTGCGCGTTTTAAGTCTTTGGGCACTTGGTAGCTTGTGGTGAGCATGAGGAAGAATGGGAGTGGGAGGGCTGGCTTAATCAGTTCTCTGTCAGCTAACAGAAGTGTTGTGAACGCAGAGCTCTGGAAACATTACCTCTCTCCAGCCCACCAGGAGGGAAAGTGTATTCGATTTCAGTCTTTATTTGCTGCAGATGTTTCTTGTTGTCTTTGGTTCTGTCCTGGGAACACAGAGTGAAAGTCCTGCTTTGCTAGAACTGGGTCCCTGCTTCTCCCCTCATTAGTACTTTCTTCATAACCCGCCTCCCAGTGGCTCCTCACACAGTCCCGTGACTCCTGTTAGCCTGTTCTCTGATCAGAGGCCTAGAGTTAACAGAAAACTGTCCATTTCTATAAACAAAGGGAGTGGGGCGGGGGGGGGGAGTGAAGAAGGGGGGAGAAACTGAGTAATAAATTCTGAGAATTTCGAATAGCATAGATTGTAGTACTTAAGTTTTTACAAGTTTCTATATTGAATTCTGCATAGCATTAAATTTCCACAGAATGTGTGGAATCCGAAGTTTCTGTTTATTTATTTACCCCACTAACAGCTGATAGTAGAGTGGGCTGTGCAGTAGCAATTGCTTCTATACTAATTATTTTGTCAAAATAAAATCTACCTCTAATGTTTTTCATCCGTTTGGCACAGATTATGATTTTGCTTTACCAGAGATACCTCCTTTTTACCCGTTTTCTCAGTACTAACACTGTTTCTCAGAGTGCCTAGCACACCTGCTTCAGAACACAGTATTTGTCTTTGCTTGCCATAAGATAAAGTTCTGAAATATCCCAGATAAAAATATTACAGAAACGAGTTCCTAGGGAAAATTATTCTATGTCCCCTGAAGAAGATATAGCTTCCTATGAGAACACCATCAGTGAGCCAGGTGTGCTCTTGTAATTGTAACCCTCCAGATTCTGTTTCATGTCAGCTGCTAGCATTGACAGCATCATAAAACTATTGCGTTATTTATCAGAATTCTCTTATCTGCAAAATATGAGAACAATTTATTGATGGAGTCAGGTAAAATATGTTATCAGTATGCATGTGTTTTATCTTTTCTGTGCTGTTCATTGAGTGAGAACCTCAGTAGTGTGTGTTCGTCCTCACTGATTCCCATGTGCTCACTAGTGAAATACCTGCTCACAATGCACATTGAGACTTGAGTGTCTTTTGTGACTTATGACAGATCTTTGAAAAATTAGAGTTTCAGATGAGTCTAGTTATGTGAGTTGTTTATAAAAAGTCAATATTTAGCTTTAAGGTTCAGTTTAATAAGCATTTGTTCTGTTTTGCTTAATGTGTTCTGTGTATTTCAACTCTCTTAAGTGATCTGTAATATTTATATCTGTTTTCCCTATGGGGTTAAATACAAGTAGGGCATTTACAATCAATAAATTGCTTCTGGCTAGAGTTCCACACAGATTGTGTTGTAGTAAAGATGTCCAAGTATTGTCTTAAGAAATGTGGACTGTTACATACAAAAGTTTAAATTCTATAAATCTGTAATTAGGAACCTTAGAAGAGGATTCTTTTAACCAGGTGTAGCAGCTCAGCCTTTCTTTCTGGGTTAAACTTGAAAACAGTGTTCTCTGCATTGCTTTTTCTGATGTGTCTCCCACATCCACCCGCAGAGCTCTGACCTAGAATTGGTTTTCTATGAGGAAATTTGCTAAAGAGGGTGGTGTGGGCTTAGAGATATAAATCAGTATTTTTTCTACTTTTACTTTGAAACTACTTTATTTCTACCTTCGTTTTTATTGTAAAATTCATTTCCTGTACTTGCTGAGTCTTAATCAGTTTTGGCTGATGCTTCTTATGTGTGGAGTCTAGCTTCACTGCCTTCTAAACAGTAGTCTTCAGATACCATGGGACTTACTGGTTGCTGTGGGAAAGAAAGCACCAGATTGCTTAAGCAGCTAAGGGAGGAAGAGTTTATCTTGGCTTACAGTTGGAGAGGAAACAGTCCTTATGTAGGAGAGGAGTTGGTGGCAGGAGGGGGGGCAGAGACAGATGAATGCTGGTGCTCAGCTGTCTCTCTCTACTCAGTTAATGAAGTTGCAGACCCCAGCCCACAGGGTGTTGCCACCCACCTTCAAGGTCAATCTTCCCTCCTCACTTAAACCTTTCTGAAAACACCCTCACAGCCAGAGGCTTGTCCAGTCAAGGTGACAAGAGATCATTTCCCACTTGTCTCTTATACAAGTCACATTTTCAGTTAGAAAGCAAAATGGCTGGAAGCAGGAACATGGTCTCGCACCTTGAAGGACATTTAACTCATCCTTAGGCACTCAGATGTAAAGATGAAAATGGTTTTATCCTTTGTAGCTGGAGAGGTGGGTCAGCAGTTAGGAGCACTTGTTGCACGTTTTACTGTTTGCAAAACATACTGTTGTGTTTGTAGAGGATCCAAGTTTGATTCTTTACACCTCCTTGCAGCTCATAAGCACCTGCAACTCCAGCTCCCGATCTGACTCTTCTAGCTCCTGTACGTGGATGTATGAATGTGACGTACACGCTTGCAGACACACATTCATTTTCTCTCCTCCCTGTGGTCTGACAGCCTCTCTTCCTTCTGATACACTTGCTGAGGCTGCCTCCACCTAGCACAAGCACCTGCCTTCTAATGCCTTTTACTGAATTTGTGTTCAAGAGGCCTTAGGCTAACAGGAATATGTTTTCCAGAGACCACATTGGAAATAATATTGCTGTATTCTTTTTCTTTGACCTCCTTGTTAATTGGTTTTTTGGCAGTTTTGTACATGTACACACTGCATTTACTCCCATCCTTTCTAGTTTCCTTCCTGTTCTTGTCAACTGCTTCTTTATTTTTTTTGTTTCATTAAAATATTTTTAAATGTGTATGAGTGTTTTGCCTGCATGCATGTCTGTGGGCCACATGTGTACCTGATGTCTACTGAAGCCAGAAGAGGGGTTAGGGTCCTCCAAGACTGGATTTACAGACAGTGTGAGCCGCCATGTGAATGCTGTGACTTTAATGTAGGTCCTCTTGAATATCAGCCTACACTCTTAACTGCTTAGCTACCTATCCAGCCCCATATATATTTATAAATATATTTAGTGTATGCATGTACGTGTGTGTGTGTGTGTGTGTGTGTGTGTGTGTGTGCGCATACGTACAAATATTTGTGCCCATATATGGAGGCTGGAGGACAATCTCTGTGCCATCTTCCCACTTTGAAATAATATCTCTCTTTTGCCTGAAACACACTAATTAGTTTAGAATTGCTGGCCTGAAAACATAGGTACCCCTTGTCTCTGCTTTTCAGTGTGGAGATTGCAAATTCATTCACTATGCCTAGCTCTTTACCTGGATGCTGCAGATAGAACAGTTCCTTATGCGTGCATACCAAGAGTTTCTTTACTAACTAACTGACCATCTCCTGAGCTCGAAATTGCTATATTCTTAGTTTGCTCCAAGTTCCTCATGTTTTACTTCTTTCTGCCTTTTCATGAAAAGCAGAAGTCTTTTGTATCATTCTAAATATAGAATTTATTTTCCTTAAGTAAAATCCAAAACTATAGCCCACTGACTAAATGTGAAAAGCCTGGTTGATGTAGATATTATAGAAGAAACAAAACAAAAATCAAACCCCTGCACTTGGAAGTTATGAAAATCAGCATCACTGTAGCTAACCCTAGGGGAGATAGACTCAGTTTGCCTTAGTTCAGCTTGAAGAAGCAGCAGTGTGCCCTGCTTCTCAACTTAGAAGACCTCTTTGCAAGTCACAACACCTCTTTCTGTCCTTGTTTCTTTATAGGTAGGATGAGGATTATAAATGCTTACCTGGTGGTAAGTTGTAGAGTTTGGATGAGAT
This sequence comes from Myodes glareolus, assembly GCF_982192425.1. Taxonomy (NCBI): domain Eukaryota; kingdom Metazoa; phylum Chordata; class Mammalia; order Rodentia; family Cricetidae; genus Myodes; species Myodes glareolus. Next base: position 46,809,112 of record NC_142039.1, on the reverse strand, counting down.
AATGTATTTGAATATGCTTTGTAAATGGTAAAATGGTATGCAAATGTAGTTATTTAGCTCTAATTTATTACTTAGTCAGAGTTGAAATATATAGGGAATCAAGTTAATTGCACTTGTGACTTCTAGGCAGATTCCCTTTGACTCAGAGTGCAGATCAGAGGTCGGCATAAGTTTTGCTTTCCCTTCCACTTGCAGCCCATTGTTCTGTCACCATTACTCAACAAAGCAAACACTCCTGTTTTGAAGTCCTGCACACTCATTTTGCTTCTGCTGCACATTTCTGGCTTCTTGATGATTTTTACCCATGGAGTACAATAGTCCTCCCCACCCCAGGCTTTGCTGTTTTTTCTGAGTTCTTTCAGGCGTCCCCAGTTGCATGTGGCATAGTCCTGCTCTCAACTGTTACAGGGCAGGGGACTCAGAGAGAACAAACCTTCCTCTTCTCTGACTTGCCCTTCCTACAGCTTCTATTCCTTTTTGGAGTCTTCCTTTTTATTAGCTGTGTAGACTAGAAACCGTCACCTCCTCCTTTTCCTATAGAGCATTTCTCGTTAGTTACTAACTTATGTTTTTACAAATACCTCTCCCATTTGTGTCTCATCTCTCCATGATTGACAGCACATTCCATCACTTCTTTTCTTACCTCTCTACTATTAAAATAGCCCTTTTCAAGGCAGAATTAGAACTTCTGCTTGCTAGATCCCACACTGGGTCTTTTAGCAACTCAAACCACACAGAACATATGTCCAGAGATTTGTAGAAACCTCTAGATGCAGAGCTCAGACCTGGGGAAGAAGACTCACCTGCCAGGCCAGACTGATGGCCAGGCGCTTCAGAATCTAGGAAGACTTGATTTGTAGAACATGAGTTCTTTTTACGTAAATGCAGGTGCCTTTACATTTTGGTGCAATTCCTGTTAATCTCTTTTTAAAACGGTTTCCTTTTGCTTGTCCTCTAAGTATACACATGTATAAACTTTTGTTACTTTCCTTAAATGGAAAGAGGATTTTCTTTTGTGTGTGTGTATTCCTTTAGTAAGTCTGTTTTTTTTTCTTATAATTGATGCTCAATATTGTAGGGGAAGAAATGCTGCTATCTTTGTTCTTTGTCTCTGTTAGAACAAGATACTGTGGAAGAGTTATCAAATTATCCATCAGAACTTGTTCTCAGCATCTGCTGAACTTGTTTCTCTAGTTTGCTTTCTGATTTCTGGTGTATCCATGGCCATTATCTGTGTTTTCTCCCTTTCTTTTAATACAAACAGACCATGGTCTCAGTTCTTCAGCCCAAGCTGCCCTGTGTAGCTCACTGTGTAGCCCAGGTTACCCAAGAACTAGTGACAGTTCTCCTGCCTCAGCCTCCTGAGTTCTGCAATTTCAGGCATGAGTTACCATGCCATGTTGCAACAGTCAATTTAAAAACACTTTTACTGGTCGTGGTGGTGTATACCTATAATTGCAGCACTGAGGAGACAGAGGCGGGCAGATCCCTGTGAGTTCAAGGCCAGCCTGGTCTACAGAGAGAGTTATGGGGCATCTGGAGTTGTTACATAGAAAAAGCCTGTCCCGGAAAACAAATACAAGAACAATAATAACAACAAAACTAAAAACCAAACTGAACAAAATAACTTTAATTACCGTGAAAGTAAGCTGCCGGTCATCACACTGTCTCCCGCTCTCTGTCTGCCCCAGCTCTACATGGCCACCAGTTTATTTTCTGTTCTGTATTTGTATCCCATCTGCACACTTGGTTGAAATAAAGTCGCATGGTTTAATCGCTTTTCTGACTGATGTCTTTCTCTGAACATAGCAGTTCAAGACCCATGTGTGTTACTGTGGCTCTCAGCACCTCATCTTTCATGGTTAGTAATGTTCTGTTGTATATTCTGGCTTGTATTTACCCACTGTTGAGTTGATGGATATTTATATTTTTTCTGCTTTCAGGCTCTTAGGAACCAGGCCTTTTTGTGAGTGTTGGCATGCAAAGTTCTGTGTGAGCATGTTTTCATATATCTAGGGTAGACATGCAGAGGAAGACTTGCTGGGTTGAAGTTAGTTGTGTCTAGTAGAAGCACCAGCAGACCATTTTGCGACAAACTAAAGCCTTTTTTTGTGGTAGATCTGCAGCGTGAGAGTTCCTTAGGTTCTATTGTTTTGTTGTCTTTGCCAACACATCTTTAAAACAGTTTTAAAACACATAGTCATCCAGTAGATGTGAAATAGTCTCATTTTGTTTTTATTTGCCTCCCTGATGGGATCATCTTTTTATATCCTTGCTGGCTCTTTGTGTCTCTTTGGACAAGTGTCTATTTAGATCTCTTGGCCATTTTTATTTCGGATTCTTTGCCATTTTATTTTTGAAATCTAATTGTTCATTTTTCTGATGTAAAACTAGGTCAGATGGTGGTGGTGCACGCCTTTAATCCCAGCATTCAGAAGACAGAGGCAGGCGGATCTCTGTGAGTTTGAGGCCAGCCTGGCCTAAAAGAGCTAGCTCAAGAACAGCTAAGCCTGTTACACAGAGAAACCCTGTCTTCAGAAAAAAAAAAAAAACCCACCCCATTTTTGTAAAACTGTTTTTGATCAGGAGCATGTGTGTGTGTTGGTTTGTGCACTTCCATGGGATGCCCACCGCGGCCAGAGGGAGGTATTGTATCCTTTGGGTTAGAGTTCCAGGTGATTTTGAGTTGCCTACCAAGGGTGTTGGGAAGCACACTCTGGGCCTCTGTAGAGGATCAAGTGCTATTAATTGCTGAGCCATCTCTCCAGCTCCCAGAGTAGAATTTGGATCACCCAAAAGCTATAGTGCTCAAATCCAAAGGCTGCATTTGGAGTTAGCATTAGCATTCTGTTAGAAAGGCTTTCCACAGGACACATTATGCCCTGATCATCTTTGTCATTTTTTTGTTTTTAAAGATCTTAGTCAAGATAATTCTTCCTGCTTTCTTAGTGTAAGAAGTTTTGAGGTATTATTATAAATGCATAAGGCCTTCTGAATAGTTAGCCTTTCCCAAGTAGTGTGGGTATATTTTTGTTAAGTTTTGTTTTGTTTTTGAGTGTCTGACTCTGTAGCCAAGGCTAGCCTGGAACTTAGTCTATTGCTCAGATTGCCCTCAAATCTGAGTGTGTGTTTATAGGTTTGAGCCATTTAAAATGAATTATAAGGCAATACTTTATCTTTTAAAAAATTGGCTACTTCCCTTTGTCATAGATTGATAAATATGCTTGTACTTTTAGCCAGCATGATATGCTGCTTTTGGTATGAATTTGAACTCACTATCAAGTCAATAGCACTTCACTATATTGTTGAGTCTGTTTCTAGAAGTCTCTTAAAATTATGCAGTGTGGGTTTTGGTGTGTGTGTATGCTTGCATATGTGTGTTTGTACATGTGGAGGTGAGAGGATAAAGTTCAATGTCATTGCTTAGCTGCCTCTACCAACACCACCTTCTTCTTCTTCTTCTTCTTCTTCTTCTTCTTCTTCTTCTTCTTCTTCTTCTTCTTCTTCTTCTTCTTCTTCTTCTTCTTCTTCCTCTTCCTCTTCCTCTTCCTCTTCCTCTTCCTCTTCCCCTTCCCCTTCCCCTTCCCCCTGTCCCCTTCCCCTTCCCCTCCTCCTCCTCCTCCTCCTCCTCCTCCTCCTCCTCTTCTTCTCTTTTCAAGACAGGACTTCTTTTTGTAACAGCTCTGGCTGTAGAACTCACTTTGTAAACAGGCTGACCTTGAACTCACAGAGAGTGCTGGAATTAAAGGCAAAATGACTTGCTGTTTACTTTTTAGTAATAGAATTAAAACAATGAAAACAGACTTGGTGCAGTTTGTCATCCCCCTTGATTTGTAACCAGGTCTTGTTGGCTCAGGACCTACCAAGGATGGTTGACTAATGAGTTCCAGGGATGTACATGCCTGTCCTCTTCCTCATATTGGGATTAAGGTGTGTGCCACAATACCTGGTTTTAGTCCATGGCTTCTGGGGATGGGATTTAGGTCTGCATAATTGTCTGGCAAGCATTGTGCCAACTGAACTTTCTCCTAGTCCTGAGTCATACTCAGTGTCATTTTGTTTATTTGGCCTTGGTAGCAACCCTCTTCACAGATCATCTGAGTCTTTCTTATCTTGCCATTTCCTCTGGTAAAATAATCCCCACCCCCACCTCCTCAAGTAACCAAATTGGTTATTGTTTTGACTTGCCAAGTCAACTCCAGAAGTGACTCTTAGCTTAACCTTCCCTGTATTTTAGTCAGGGTTAATTCTGATCTTGGAAATGCACCATTCTTAGCAGATGACTTGACTTACTGATTAGCGGTAAACAACTGGGAACTGTATACAGTCTGACAGAAACCAGATGTGCTGGGCAGTTTGCGAGTGAGTGATAGCCTCTGGGTTGTTTAAGTCTTTAGCTAAATACAAGTTCTTTGTTATATGACTTTTAGGATATATGAAGATATTTTATGCAGATGTACACACTTAAAGATCAAATTGTATTTTGAACTTTTATGTGTTAAGCCATGGTTTGAAGGTTTCCTGTGGCAGGAAAACAGCTTATTAGACAGTTAAGGGAGGATGGGAGATGGTGGCTCAGGTATCCCGGTCCTCGCTTTCTAAAGCAGACACGACACAGAGGCACAGATACCCTGTTTGGACTCTATAGGTTCGGTGACCTCTGAGTCATTATGTGTGTGGTCAACTTAGCTATTGGAGAGAGACCGACTACTAGCCGTGCTTATTTCTGTACTGAGTACGTGGCTGTTCTGCATTTCCACTTTAATTCTGACCAGGATACATACTTATAGAATGGATTTTTAATAGTCGTTGGCGAGTTTTGCCAGCTGTTACCTGTCACCTAAACAGGAAGTTATTTTTCCTTCATTCAGTAAACAGAGTTCATACTGACTTAGTTCCTTCATCCTACCTCTGTGAAACGTCTGCGTAGTAACTTGCCAGAACAAACTCATTGTGAGGGGACCTGCAAGAGAAGGTACTTGTCCCCAGGACCTATTGTATCTTGCTTCATGAAGGGACTCTCGGCCATGACCCACACTCAGGATCTGAGGGCCCCTTCCTGCTCAGAATTAGAAAGGTCTGGGTCCTTTTAGCGCTCTAGGTCTCTTGTCCTTTTCTGTCTTCTCTCCCCTCCTTTCTCCTTGTCCTCCCACTGTCCTAACCCTAGATCCCTAAGGGAGACTGCTTACTAATGAGCCATTTTCAGTGCTTTTCAGAAACCATTATATATAGTTACCATTATATCGGCCGCAGACAGACGAGCAGGTGAACTGTAGGGCAGAACTTAGCTCAGGACCAGCATTTTTATTTATCTTATTGGTATTAAGAAGGTATTGTTTTTAAGATACACCTTAAGGAACATGCTCTTATAACACATAGTTTACTCTCAATTTTTAGTAGACTCTCCATGATTTGTATCATGTAAATAAATTCCTGGGTCTGAGTAAGCTTAATGTGCATTTAAACTGTTTGGGCTTGACTTGTCTTCCAGAGTTCTGTGGTAAAGAAACTCTCAAAAAATGCTTTTGGGGCCAAAACAATCTAACTGTTCTCTCCGTGCGTTATTCTTTGTGAGCTTTTAATTTACATCTGCCCGGTTTCCCTCTGCATTGAAGTCTATGGATGTTTGTCTCTGACTGTTCCTTGCTCCTGGTTGTCCTCCACATTGAAGTCTATGGTTGTATGCCTCTGACTGTTCCTTGCTCATCTTCCGGTGTCTCACATAGAGCAACTGTGTAAGAAGAATGCTTTGTTCTACATGTTGATGAATTGCACCACGCAGAAGCCTGCAGGGAGCAGGAAGACTGGCAGGCGTGTCTGGGCTTCAGGCTAATAAGTCTCATTTGTTACTAACTCTCTTGTTACTTCCTTCCATGCCCACCCTTGATGAGAGCAGACCAAAGCCGACCCATTCAAAATTTTAGAAATATCGGAAATGGAGAAACGGCTGTGCTTGAAGCCCAGAAACACCATGCAGCGTTCTCAAGGCCAGGTTATGCCACTTGGTGTTGTCCTTAGATACCCTCTGCATTATGTTTCGTTAGGAGGTAGAGGACGGCTGCTTCCTCAAGCTCACAATCTGCAGAGTCAGTTTGTCGGGACTCTAATCCTTGCCCACCCCTTAACCAATGGCTTTCTGAAAGTAGCTTTTCCTTTCCAAGCTTGAGGTTCCTTCTCTGTCAATGGGAATAAAATCGAACTCTCCTTACAAGGGCAGGTTTACATGCAGAAGTGTATTTGGCATGCCTGGCCTCCAGCCTGACATAATATGTATTCAATAACGTTAATGATGATCATTATTACCAATCAGGGCTTAACTGCCACAGACTGAAAAGCAGTTCCTGCTGTGTGTAAAGAACTAGTTTAGAAACATAGTACATTTCGATTAGAACAAGTATTTGTTCTTCTTTCCTCGTGCTTGGACTGGGTGGTTGGTTGGTGGCCATCATTTTCTCGGTTCAGTGACTAAGGCTTAGCAGGCATCTGTATCAGGTCCTCATCTCCACGCTCCACACTGGATCACAGAAGGAGGTAGTTCGTAGTCTCACCTCCAGGTGGAAAGGAAGTGAGCCATTCTAAGTCCTATTAGAAGGAATCAAAGAAGATGAAGCAGGTTTATCAATTCCGAGAAAAGAAAGCAGTACCTGCATCTCTTTGATAGACAGGGCCAGTGGCTCAGTGTTCTGGTGCCAAGCAGTCTCCAGAGCTACTCCTGTAAGTTCTCTTCCGACCTCTGTATGCCCTTGCACACTCCTGTACACACACAGTTGATAAATGAAATAGAAGTCAGATAGGGCCAGTGAGATGACTTACTGGGTAAGGGCACGAGTTGCTAAAGTCTGGTGACCCGAGTTTGATCCTTGGGACTTATGTAATAGCAGGAAAGAACCAGCAACTTGGACAAGTCTTTCTCTTAGCTTCACATGTACACAGTGGCACAAGTACCCACTGCCAACAAGCAACTACAAACAAAGGTACTAGTTTTTTTGTTTTTTAAAATGTTGTATCAGAGATTGGAGAGATGACTTAGCTGTTAAGGGCATGTACTGCTCTTGAAGTGGACCCAGATTTGGGTTCCCAGCACATTGGAAAGCTCACAACCACCCCTAACTCCAGAAAGATGTGATGCCCTCTTTTGGACTCTGTGGGTGCTTGTATTCATGTGAATATACCCCCCCCCACAGATGAACATGTGTATACAAAATAAAAATAAATCTTAGAAATTCAAATAGTGTAGGATGATATAAATTAAGCTTTCTTTTGTCTCTAAAGATTAAACCGAAAAAAAATCACTTATGAAAGGTTTTAAAAAACCAGAAAATGAAAAGATGGATCTGGGGCTTGTGAGGTGGCTTAGGAGGTAAAGGGGTTTCCTGCCAAGCTTGCCGACCTGAGTTTCGTTCTTGTAACCTACATGGTAGAGAAGAACTGACACCTCCATGTTGTTCTCTGATACAGACACACACACACACACACACCCACACACACACACACACCCCCACACACACCTACCTAAACAAAGGAAAGCAAACAAGCTGCAATTGAGCAGTATATTGGAGGACAGATGCATCCCCCCAGTTCCTGGGTAAATGATACATGTGTCTAGAAGTTTTTTCTAAACCTTTAGCTTCTCCTCTTCTTTGCTTCTTAAAACACAAATGGGATCTATTCTTCAATACTTTGTTCTATCTCACTTCATATACAGACCAATACAAGTTATTCCTTGTACATTTATTTTGTAAACATCGTGTTTCAGCTGTGTTCAGCTTCTCATTGCTGGAACAAAATGCTGGAGAGAATCAGCTTCACGGAGAAAAGGGTTATTTTGACTTATAGTTTCAGTTCATAGTTACTTTTCCTTATTGCACTTGTGCCTGTGGAGTAGAGCATCGGAATAGATGTTCATGATGAGTGGAGGAAGCTACTGGCTTCACGACTGCCAGGTAGTAAAGGTGGAGGGGAGACAGGGAGGGAAAGAGGAAGAGATTGAGAGAAGGGAGAGAGAGATGAAGAGATGGGCAGAAGGAAAAAGATGGAGAGGAGGAAAGGGAGAAGGAAAGGGAGAGATGGAGAGAAGGAAAGAGATGGAGAGAAGGAAAGAGATGGAGAGAAGGAAAGAGATGGAGAGAAGGAAAGAGATGGAGAGAAGGAAAGAGATGGAGAGAAGGAAAGAGAGATGGAGAGGAGAGAGGGAGGAAGAGAAGGAGAGGGGGAGAGGGAGAGAGAAAACAAAATCATGTATGAACGTGTGACCTTAGTAACCTCCATAAGTGTGATCTGCTAGGATCACACATCTGATAGGAAGCACCTTCTGAAAGAAAGGGCTTAATTTCACAATGACTCTAAGGGTACAGTCCATCATTGGGGAAAGGAATGCTGACAGGAGTTTCCATGGACCAACTAGCAGAGAGAGACTGTGCCTGAACGCAGGGTCAGTTACAGCTTTCATGCATTGATCCTTGGTGACCCATTTCTTCCATCTATGACCCCATATCTTCCATCTATGAGCTATCATTAAGATTCCACAATCTTCCGAAATAGTACTAGTTGGTGGGGATCAAGTGTTCAGCCTTCTGCAGGCTTCATATCTACACCATAACACCCTGTAGTTTGACTTATGCTTAATAACTCCACCACCACTTACAGTGCTAAGTGCCAGTGTCCATGCGTTTTCATATGGCCCTTTGGGTATACATAAGATCCAAACCATGAGTCACCTATTTATTTACGCCATCTTTCTCCAAAGGCTATATAAGCTTTCTAGTTCTTCTCTCCTTGTTAATCATCAAAGTGAATTTTAATATATATGTATGTATATGTGTATGTTTGAATTCATATATGTGTTATGTCTTAGATGTGTGATATGAGTGTCCCAAAGAACATTTCAATGTTTGGTTGCTGTTTCTACCTTGCCTTCTGAGTGTTTAATCAGTGTGGATGGCAGCGAGAGAGCCACAGTCACAGGTTTTCCTCATTGCTGTGCTTATATTAAGTAGCGTCATATTTAAAAATGTTTTCCAACCTGAGAGGAAAATGTAAGAATTATTTCACTTTTCAAAAATATTTAATAAGATCCATGTATATCAGTGTAAACATGTAACATCAGAAATCAAAATGCAAAATCATGCACCTATTGGAAGGGAACAGGCATGTTCCTTCCCAGTCATGGAAGAGGGGAAGTGTCCTAATTGTGAGTCGTAATTCTAAGGCAAAATTGGGAAAAAAAGGACCAGTTTGATGCCTTAGAAATAGAAAAGTATCATGAAAATTGATCCCCCCCAAAAAAGTTGGGAAAAATGTTGTGATCACTGTCATAGATATATTATTATTGCCTCCATGAGTATTAAGTAGGCCAATAGAACAAGGCAGAATGAAAGGCAGAAAAAGAAAAACAAAACTTCAGAAGTAAACATGGAAAATTCCTAGTTAAGAAGAGCTTGCATGTATCTGTCACTGAGGTCCCATTTTCCACCAGATTGTCAAGAAGGAGTCCAAAGGGATGGCGGCCCATCTAGTGGCAAGGTTAGTGCACCACACTCACAGGTCCTGTTCCTTGGGGTGTACAGTGATGTTCCCCGTTCAGGAGTCTAACAGTGCACAAGGGCATTTCAAGAATTAGTCTTTGACTCAACAGTCCCACTGCTTGATACCAAAGGAAACCTGAGAAAAAGTCACATGAACACTTTCTCTCTCTCTCTCTCTCTCTCTCTCTCTCTCTGTCTGTCTCTCTGTCTCTCTCTGTCTCTCTCTGTCTCTCTCTCTCTGTCTCTCTGTCTCTCTCTGTCTCTCTCTCTCTGTCTCTCTGTCTCTCTCTCTGTCTCTCTCTCTGTCTCTCTCTCTGTCTCTCTCTCTCTCTCTGCTGTGATCTCTGGCCGGCTGGCAGTACTGTAACTGTTCCCTCGACTTTGTTACTACCTGCTCTCCCGAGCTCCCTAGCATTCCCATGCTGCCTGGTAAGCACTTGCGTATTTTTGATTTGATTAAATGTAGTATTTATCTTTTCTTTTTTGTGTTGTTTCTTTTCCTAGAAAATGCATCAGATGCAGATTTGTGGCTCCTGAACAGTTGTACTGTGAAAAACCCGGCTGAAGACCACTTCCGAAACTCAATCAAGTAAGGAGGAGGTCCCCATGCTTTTCTTTTCAGATAACGAAGGGAAGAACTAGTATCGGCCAGGATTGTCTCAGAAGCCTTTACTTTTTAGCAAGCATATAGTTATTTGTGTGCCCGTGCCACAGTGTGCACATGGAGCCCGAGGACAGTTGCTGGAGTCAGTTGTCTCCTGTGAGAGTCCTTGGGATTGAGTTCAGAGTCCTCTCACTATGTCCAGATAAGCTTTGGAAAGGTTTCTTATATTACTCTGATTTCTCTTCAGGTCATATAAATCTTTTACCTTTTACTGAATGATTCCTCATATTATTAAATATTGAGCATATAACAAAAAGTTTGAGTTGGACTTTAAACAGTTTTTTAATAAAAACACTTTATTCTAATTAACTCACAAATAAAAACATCCCAGCTGGATTAAGGAAGCCACTGAAACATGATCCAGTGGGACTTTTAAGCTGCTATTTTCCTGGGTTTATCTGATGAACAGTGTTTTACTAACGAGTTTCATAATGCAGTTTGGGCATTTGTGAAGTTAATTTGTCTGGTTTGTGTGTTCTTCTCAGAGGACGCAGGCATTTCTGGTGAAATTGCTTGCCATAGCCGTCTTTGCCTCCTGTTAGCCATGCTCTCAGTGGCGCGGTGTGTGCCAGGGAGCTCCAGTATGATACTGGTACATGAGTCCTTGCTGTTTAGGTTGTTTCCTCACTGTGTCCTTAGGAAGCTCATTCTATAAATTCTTTCCTCTTAGGCTTTCAGCCGCTCTGACTCCACTGGCTCATTTCCATTGCCGTTTAACAAACTAAGCTCTAATCAGTCCCAGATGTCTGTTACCTATTTTCCACTGCCTGGCCAGCCATGCCTTTTCTTACCTTTGCTTCTATTATTTTTTTATTAAATATTTATTTTAAATTTATATGTGTGCACTTGTGTGTGCCCGTGTATGGCAGGTCCGTGCAGGTGAGAGGCTAAGGTGACAGCTTAACTCAAAAGGAACAAAAGTTTTTGTGTCGCAGCAGACGTAGCAAGGCTGGATGGAGCAGGGACGGAGGGCCCCCTTCAGGAGTAGAGCAGATCCAAACCATAGCAGAGGACGCTGCTGTTCATTTCCAGAAACTTCTCTCTCTCTGTCTCTGAGTGAGAAATCTGTCATATTCATAACATTGTCTATAGGGCAGTTAAAATTTATACAAAACAGTTTAGTACTACTGAGGCCCACGCTTGCAGTCTGGAGAAGAAGGTCTGTGATACAGATTAGTTTATCTTCAGATTATAGCTCAGCGGTAGAGCATGTGTGAGTGGAGTCCTGAGTTCACCCCACAGCATTACCAGAACAACACACAGGCCAGACCCCCGGCCCCCCCAGAAAAAGGAAAGATTGAAAGGTAAAGAGGAAAGAAAACCCCCATGCAATTTTTCCCAGTGGTTTTGCTATCGAGTATATAAGCAGTGCAGTTCTTTGGTGAATGAACCTCAGTGTCAGTGTGACATGTGGTGAAGCACCACTGATCCCAGAAGGAAACTTGTTCTTATAGCTCTGCAAGCAGCAGCTCCTTTAATGGACTACTCTCCTTGATTGAAAGAAAAATGAAAAATAACGTTCTTTATGATTGAGTATTTGTTAATGGCTTTAAAGACTTTTGATCCTTCCTTTAACTAATGTTTGATTTGTTTCCAGAATAAATATAAAATCAGGTAACATGTCAAAAGCAATTTACACTGAGAACATATCAGGTACAAGTGACATGTATATACATGAAGACTTTTGTTCAGTGTTTCAATTTATATTCATGCCTTCCTACTTATTGCCATCTCCTAACAAGAAAAGATAAATATGTACAACTTGTGACCCTTATATAGTCATACATTATTACATGTATGTAATAAATATGTAATTACTATGGTACACATTTATCTGCCCTCATCCTGTGGATCCATTTCTTGTATGTATTTTCTGTTACTTTATGCCTTTCAGTAGAATGAGATACTCGTCCATCTGTGGTGGCCGGTCCTTTCTATTAGACATCAAAGTCTAATCCATATTATTCATAACAATTGCTTTATTTTATCAGTACTTACAAATAAGTTCCCTCTGGTGTGGGTATAGAACCCGCTCTACCACCGAGCTTTACCGCAGGGCTTGGAGCTTGCCATGCACATGCTCAACACAAAGCTCTGTCCTGGCCTGTTGCTCATTCTTACTTGCCGTGTCTCTGAGCGTCTGCTTTTGTTCCTTTCCAGTGTATTCTTGGTTTCTAGTCACTGTTTGCCTTTAATTATCTATTGTCCATCACTTCATTTTGCCTCTTGAACCATGAGTTAGAACCATCCACCTCATTATAAAAAGATAGCAGGAACAAAGGGGAGTGAGAGGGGTTTGCGTTTTTCGTGTGATTGATACAAGTCTCATTTGTGATCCAGCAGTTGTGTGTGTAACGACAGCTGTGCTCTAGCTCTTTCTTTAATGTTCCTGAGGTTTTATGGTAGATCATTGATCAGATTGATGAAGTCATAGCGGCTTTATGTAACAAAAATAGAAGTGAGTCTGACTTTCTGGACTGGCCTTGAACTTTGAACTCTTGTTATTGGCTGATCTAGTTCAGATAAAAACTGCTAGGGGGCCTGTGTTTCATGATGCTGCCTGGTGGATCATTCTGTTTCTGCCTGAGCATCTCAGTACCCAGTTACTGTTTGATTCATTATTCCATTGTGGTTTAAACAATATGATCTTTAACTTGAGAAACCCTTGAGTAAATGAAAAAGATCAAAAGTTTGAAAAAATGCTCTTAATGAGAGTATCAAATCAGAAAAGCCTCTGGCTTCTGCTTTTTCAGAAGTGTGGGGTCTTTCTCATGCCACCTAAAGGAGGTCATGCAGAGGCTGGTAAAAATAAACACATCGTGTGTGTTCCATGTAAAGACAGGAAGAACAGCCAGCATGCTTTGATCATGGACTGATGACCTCTGTTTGACCTTGTACATTATTACCTAAATGGGCACCGTGGTCACTCGATAAAGTAGACAGACAAGAGTCATTTTATTTTCAACCACCCTTGCCCAGAGTAACATATGATCATGCTGACAGGATGGGTTAGATAGCCAAAGAAAATGATTTGCATGAATAGTTAAAATTATATATATGGAGAGAGAGAGAGAGAGAGAGAGAGAGAGAGAGAGAGAGAGAGAGAGAGAGAGAGAGGGAGAGGTGGGGGGGAGATGGACACTGCTGGAAAGGTGGGTCTGAAGTGCTGACTACCTGCTTTGTGTGATGTCTTTTCTCTACAGAGAATCTCTTATACAATGTTTTGCTGAGCAGAGTAACAAACGGCTTTACTCTCAGCCCTACTGTGGAAACATTGTTTGTTTTACGTGAATTTATCTCTGAGTTCTTTATAAATTGACAGAGGTACAAAAGTACTATTTCAGCCAGAATACATGAAGTAAATTGATTCAAAGAATAAGCTGAGCTGCTAGGAATAGACAAGGGCTTGTCCTCTCAATTATTAATCACCCTGTTTAAAAGAAAGTGAAAAACTCAAACGATTATGTTATTAATTAGCTTTAGTAATATTTTTAACTCTAATTGCCTTGGTTAATTTTAATTTTCATTTAATTTAAATGAAAAAATTAGATAGAAAATAAAAGCACACTGGGCCTCATTTGACTTTTTGTAGGTTAGCTAATTCACATTGTTTTTATGCGCACGCGCACGCACAAACACACACAAACACACACACACACACACACACACACGGAGGAAGGAAGAGGGAGAATGTGGGCATGCTCAGACTACAGCATGCTTGTGGAGGTCAGAGGACAGCCTTCAACTGCCTGTCCTGTGTCTTGCCACATTGTTGGGGACAGGGTGTCCTTGCCTGTGTTTAAGCTAGGTTGGCCTCTGTAACTCTCTTGCCCCTATCTACCTCTCATTTCCTACAGATGCAGCAGGGATACAGCTGCTTGCACTTCTGCATGGCTTCTAGGGATCCGACCTAGGTCACTAGGTATGAGCATAAACATTTTTACTCGCCGAGTCGTCTCCCCAGCCCACATTGGGCTTCAGTTCTGTGTCTTGCTAACATAGATATCTTCACTCACCTACTTGAGTGGCTTGCACTGATCTCAGTTTTATGTTGTCTGCAGTGTAAGGAGCAGGTAGGACGAATCCCTGTGCAGTCCTGTTGCTGCACCCGTCGTTGCACACCAGTTTATTTTTGTGGTGAAGTAGTTGGGGTATTGGCCTGTGTGGCTCTACACATTGACTAGTAAGGCGGTGCTTTCTCTGCTGCTCTGCTCACTGTGGGTTGCTCTCCCACTCTCCACCTGTTTCCATCATTTGGGGACTGCAGCAGACTGGCTCCTTCTGTGTCTTTTACAGACCCTACCTTTCTTTCCACGGTCTGGACTAGTGTGCTTCCTGAACATTACCATGTGGGTGACCACAGTTACCTGAGTTCACCATACCAGGGTCTCCAGTTGTCCACCATGCTGAAGCCTTTAATCCTTCTGCCTCAGCTTCACGGACTACTGGGCACTCTTTCTACATGCTGCTGTTGCCACTGCTATTTACTAGTTTTGTTTGGTGAATTATCTGGAAGTTTCTTTGGTTCCTGTTTCCTCCCTTCCTACTTTTCAGCCCATTTCTCCTCCTATACACACAGTGTATACACACATGTATGTGTGTATAGATAATCCTGAGGTTGACATTAGGTGTTTTCCACAATTTCTCTCCATTGCCCTCCATCTTATATTTTGAGACAGAGTCTCTAACAAAACTGTAGCTTACTATTTGGCTTGACTGGGTGGCCATGAGGTCCCTGGTATCCTTATATTTCGGTCTCCACAGTACTCGATTATAGGCACACACCACCATGCATAGTTTTTTAAACTAGAGTTCTAAGGATTGAATTCAGCTTCTCAGCAATTGCCCCAGCTTAAGAAGGCTCTTCTGCATGGTCTTTGACTCTCAAACTGTATTGTGTGATTATCTTTTTCTAATCATAGAGTAAGGTACTTATGGACTCTTTAAACATGGTCCCCCAAGGTTACTATGGGTTCCATTTCAAAGGCATGGTATATGTTTAAAAATAGGTGAGAGAACATACTAATTTTCAAATATTGTGTTGAGAACTCTCTTTTAAGAATTGCTGGCTTTCTTATAGGCTAGGAAGGGACCTGCCTCTCTTCTCCTGAAGAGGTGAAAGCCAGTTTTTGCCATAGTTGTTCTCCGTTTTTTTTTCCTGAGGGGACAGCATTGAGAACACCTGTGCCTTGGAGTCACCTGGCCATGCTGGTAGCTTTGGGCTGTGAATTTTACTACCTTCTTTTCTACCAAACTCAACCAGCCAGGAGCATCAGTATTATACTCCTGGGTCGTGTTCAATCAGAGAGAAGGAAATGTGGTGTTTTGCCTTGAGCTTGAGGCAAAGTGATTATTTCTCACTTAATACATATTTGTTTAATTTGCCTGAATTCTCTTTTTACTTTGGAGCAGAGTCCCCCCTTCTGCTGTCACTCCTCAGCAGCTCCTTGTTCATGTCTTCATCAAGCGGATTTTTGTTTTTGATTTGTTTGTTTTTTGTTTTGAGATGGTTACTTTGTGTGGTCCTGGTTGCCCTGGAACTTGATATTTAAACCAGCTGCTCTAAAACTCAGAGATCCTCTTGCCTCTGCCTCCCAAGTGCTGGTATTAAAGGCATGTGCAACCACTACCAAGCCTGTTGTGTAATTATTAACATTACAGCATTATCTTACATTTGAGCATCCAATTGTTTACAGTTTCTGTGAATGAGCAAAAGCCACCAGAATTCACCAAACTGAATACAGAAGACATGTGAGGAAGTGGTTGTGTTGGGAAAGTTAAGTTTGTGTATTAGGGTCTAGGGTGAGGAGACACAGCTGAATAAGGAAAGAGAGACTGCCATTCTGATTTCTGAGGTGCCCAGGTCTATTGCAGATGTGCTGCTAACTAGTTACTGAGGAGGTTTCCTTTGAGTTGAATCAAAGTTGATCTGCCGAAGTGCAGGTTTCTCTGGTAAGCTGTTGATGGGTTAGCTGTGGTTCTATTTGCCATGTGTGAGTTTGTTTGTTTGCAGTTGTTTATGTATCATTGTTTGTGTAGTCCACTCTCTGTTGTGGGACTTCCTGGCCTTCCCACCACCTTCAGCTACTTTGGAATTGAGGGTACTACTGGAAGAACGAGCTTTCTATGAACATTAAATGAAGCTTAATTTTCTTTTTCTTTTGAAGTGAGGACTAAGAGTTATGGGTGTGTAGGACAGCCCTTACATTGCTTGTCCTGTAAGCATGGAACATAGAGATGGAACATGGAGGGGCACAAGAGAGTCATTTTATTATGTATTCCAGTGAGAAATTTGATTGAAAATAAACTAGGAAATGTATTTGAATTCATGGTTGACTTTTTAAAGGAATAGAAACAAAAGGAACTCATGGTCAGATTAGTCATTGAACTTGCAAATAAGGAACAGAAAAGCACTTGAGAGGGAGCAAATCACTTTAAAATGCAAAGCTGGGTTGTGGAGTTATCTCAAGTCTTTTGGAGAATAGTACTTTGCATATTTCATGATTACTGTCGCATCAACAGTTGCTTTGTTTCTGCCGTTCTGAGCAAGAGAGTGAGTGAAAGAGGTCAGTGTATTCTGAATGGCAACAGCTGGCCGATAGTGCTGAATACTTACATAATTAAATATATGTGTTGGCCGTTGTCCTAACAGCGCTGTAGGTGGAGGCTCTGGAAGGCATGCAGGAGCTTGCTGTAGCAGGACCAGAGAGGAACTTATCATGCTCTAAGCCTGTCCCCTCAGCTGAGAGTGATTTCCTATTGTTTTGGTTTGAATGACATTCTCCTTGATCTTGTGTGTTTATAAACAGCCCACAAAAGACGACTTTTCTTTTTCTCCCTATTGTGTTCTGTAAGTATGACAAATGTAATTTTTCTTAATTTTTCCACAGAGTTGTTGAATAACTGATAATAAACAAAAGAAAAGAAAAACCCTTTTCCACTTAGCTCATGCTACCCAAATATGAAATATTTATAGTTTTGGGTGTTCTCTGGGCCACGCGAATGAGATTGCTTAGACTGAAGAGTGCATTGAGGTACACCCTAAATTCTGTGATTTAGGGAAACCGGCTAGGGTGCTAGTGGAGGGAAAATGCAATCTTCAGGCAATATGCAGCCCAGCTTTTGGCTAGTGAATGCTTTATGACTTTGAGGTACTAACTGTGATGTGAGTCTTCCATGGTTTTTTTTTTCCCTTTGTGATTTTATGTGGAGTCCCTGATGTAGCTTTGGAGACAAGATGGGAGCTTGATGAATAAATATTGGAAGGTGGATATAAGCCCAGCCCAGCACAGAGTGTGTGTTCCCCTTATGAGTAGCTGTGCTGTAGCCTTCTTCTTGCCTGAATTCCCTTTCAGTCCTCCGGGGCCGCCACCGTCAGGCAGTAGATGACGGTGATCCTTGAGCAAATGAGTGCGCTGCCTTGTGTATTTGCTTCTTTGGACGTTTATCTTCCTGACCCCTCCACCCTCTGCCTCTGTCGGACTAATATCTTCCACGATGGATTTTCAAAGACCCTTTCAGTATCTCTTTCTTATTAGATTGTATTACTTTGCACTTAGCTTCAGAAAATGTCATAGAAAACCTAATAAATAGAGGCTTAAATAAGATAGGGGATTTATTTTTCTGATCTAATGCCAGTTCCACAGTTACCATGTTGTTAGTTTGGTTTCACAATTGAGGGGCAGGAGGGACTGAAGAGTTTGAATTTCTAGTGGTCCTTTTCTGATGGTGTCAAACAGTTGCGACTTCCCAGCCACCATATGTGTCTCCCCAAAAGTAGAAAGAGGAGAATGCCAACTGAGACTGTCTCTTTCTTTTTCAAAGGTACTTTCTAGAAAGTTCTACTCAAAACCAGAGTTTGCCTCTCTTGCCTGTGCCTCAATCAGAGAACTACCTGCACGTGAAAGAGGCCGGAAAACACAGTGCATTTCCCTTTCTTTTGGATGTAGTCCACTGTTCTGCGCAACAGAATTAGGGCTGTGGAAGAAAGGAACTAGAGATTGTTCACTGGGGGCTGACTTGATGACCCTACCACAGGGAGTAAACTCAGCAGTAAAGTACACATTTTATTTATCTTTCTATCATTTGCCAGGACCAGTATTTAGAGGAGGTCTTTAAAATATTTGCAAGCAGACCTTTCTGTTCTTACCTGTGTTCAGACTATTTACGAAATAACACAGTTGACTGGCATTTGAGAACTTTCCCTCATTCTGTTTATCCAATAGCAAAACACACAGGAGACGTTCATGGCTCTGATGTTGCATAATGCATTAAAAAAATTGGGACTTGTACATATTTTCTACTCTTAAAACCTACGTGACCATATCTGAAAAGGATTCTATAAGGAAGGTGTGTATATAACTCTCTGAGACTGAACTCTGTCATACAATCTTTGTAACTATGTCTTAGACACCAGAAAATTCAAAAGAATTTGGATGACAAACAGGAATAGAATTTATATTGTAGAGGAAACAGGTTATGTGGGGATTAAATTAATTTTATAATTAAATATTAGAAAACAATATTTTGTATAATTCTAAAAATAAGTTATAGCTGAGAACAATGCTTCCTTGCATAAGATAAAAAGGTAAAGTTAGATTTAAGAGTGGAGATTTAGAAAAAAACATTTTAATCTTCCCCAGGGTGTGGCTTCCTATAGTTTGCTGTCCTTGGATCCTGTCTGAGGGAAGCTAGGAGACTTCAATTCTGATCTCACGCTCACCTTCACAGATTGCCTTCAGTTTCTCTGGTAGGGAGCTACTGAGTGGATGGACTCAGGTTCCGAGGGCTCTAATTTCCTTGGTCCAACCTACTCTTTTCAAATAATGATGACATCACACAGAAATTGTTTTGGGAAAAATACAAATGAAAATGATGTCAAAGACCTTTTTAGCCGTATGGTTTAGAAGTCAACAGTCATCGCTTGTGCCAACCAGCCAGTGCGTGTTCAGGCTTATACTTTTATTTTGGTTTTGGTTTCTACAAGAGGGATCAGGTAAAATTGAAAGGTTTAATTTGATGCCTTCTTTAAGTGCCTGTCAATATTTTATAATAGTTAAGGAAAAGGCATGCTTTTCTTTAAATGAGAGTATGATTTGGGTCAATGTACAGTGTTTGAGTCATTCATAGTTGAAACTAACTTACTCTTGTAATATTCATTTTTACCTCTTTAATAACATAGGATTTTATTTCATCAGAATAAATTTTAAAAATAGTAATTATCAAATCCTAAGAGTAAAACTGGTGCATATCGCATTGACAGTTCTGAGAAACTTCGCAATTTTCTCATTCTTCTGGGCAGCAAACATTTTGTTTGTCTCATCATTTCAGATTGTCAAATAAAGAAGATTTTGAAACATGCCACCCTGTTGATCAGCTGGAGTAGTATAGATTCTAATCAGGACTTTTAGAATCCAGGATGATTGAGGACAGTGACACCCTGAGATGTTTGTCAATCCCTCCACTGTCGCACTACTTAAGTGACTAAGACAGCCAGGTGTTAGAAAAGCCACCAACATTCTGAGACCTGTAAAAAAGGGCACTGTGTAGGCTGAGTTGGCAGAGGTCCTATCATGGTCCTCAAAGCGATGAAGGAGAGGTAAAAAATCCTAGAATCTGGATGGTGGTGTGGTGGGATTCTTTGTTATCTATCCTATAGACACGGGTAGTGCTTCTGAACTTCATCAGACTTCATCATTATTTTATTTGTACTTTGAAGTATACTGTTAAGAGAAGCCCATGACTGCCGTAATTACTGCCACATGTATATATGCATCAGTCAATACAGTCCTCTAAGTGTAATACAAGGAAATAGAAATAAGGCTTGATAATGTGTATTTCTAGATAGAAGTGCTTAGCCAGACTTACTGAAAGGGCCTGTGGATAGGGTTACAGTGAGTGCCGGAGTAATAACTACAGCCTGATACTTGTGTACCTAACAGCAAGGACAGTAGTGTCCCAAGGCCCCATATGCTTTCCCCAAATTTACGACACTTCTTAATAAGGCACTGCAACTGGAAGCTGAACGAGAAACACATTGTATAATTAAACACATGCAGAAATTAAATTGGATTCTAA
Organism: Myodes glareolus; assembly: GCF_982192425.1. Lineage (NCBI taxonomy): Eukaryota > Metazoa > Chordata > Mammalia > Rodentia > Cricetidae > Myodes > Myodes glareolus. The sequence goes on along the minus strand of NC_142039.1, from coordinate 46,788,847 downwards.
TGAGAGATTGTAGTTCTGGTCGGGGAACATTTGCAACTTACATACCACATGTGGGATTCTTTGTAGAGAGACCTGAACTGTGGAAGCCCTGCAGCTCCTGCACAAAATGGCAGGTGCATTTGGCATTCAGTATCATAGCCACAGAGCGTGAAGAGACTATTCTTGGTGATTGAAATTTCTATATGGCCTGCAGAAGTCCAGGTGTGATTAAGGCAGAAATGAAAAATAAAACCAGTAAAGTAAGTACATGCACTCAGTCACAGTCACCACAGTCACACATGCACATGTGTACATCATGTATGTACACATACATACATGCACATATATATGTGTATATGACACTTATTGTAACTCATCCACAGACTCTTTCATTTATGCTTGAGCATTTTTGCCATGAAATATTGGCTAGTTACACATTGCTTTTCCTCACCCTTTAAAAGCACATATATATATACATATATATATATATATATATAGTTCTAGAATATAAATAAGTGATATTGAAGAACTGCTTAAGTTCAACATCTTGTTAAAAAGATCTAAAAGATACGAACAAATAGTTTGTGGAAGAGGAGGTGCTAGTGGCAACTAAATAAGAAACTTGTCTTAAAATATGGATTTGCTAACCGTCACGGATTAAAATAAGGTACTAATTAAGTGAGATTCTTTTTAAGTTCACTAGACTTTTAGAAAAACAGGGCCAGTCTTTTTGAATGTGGAGAAGTATTTGTGCTATCTCACTGCTGATGATGGGAGTTTGAACTCCCATAATTTCCTGGGAAAGTCGTGACTTATTGGTAAGTAGTATAAAATTTAAACCACACGTGCCCCTTTATCTAGCAATCTATTGTTTTATGACCTTTTCTACAGATATTAAAAACACCTGCCTGCAAGGATTGGAACATTTTGTCATTTGTTGCATCATTGTTTGTAATACACAAAGTGTTGTAACACACCTTCCTGGGAGTGTTTTAGGTGCTTTCCTCTCTGGCTACATCCTAATGCATTTACCAGCAGCTGATTCAGAATCTACTTCCAGCAATCTGTCCAGTTGAGAAGCACCCAGAGGCCCAAGTCACCACCGTACTTCAAAGTACATTCTCTCTCACTTATGGTGACTGTGTTGACATTACCCTTTCCTGAACCCTTTCACATACACAGGAATATGATGTTTCTGATGTGTCTGGAGTCCATGTGCTGCTGTTTAGAGATTTAACTAGCTCTCCCTGTCAATTAAGATAGAATCTTCTAGACTTTTCTTATCACTCCTATGAAATATCATTTGGCTCATCTTTCTATTTTCGGTCCAGTCAGAAGAAACACATTCCAGATACTAACCTTAAGATAGCAGGTCTGGAGCTTTTATCTGAAATAAATGTTTATGTTCCCTGGCCTCCATGTTAAATATGTATGGAATGTCTCCCCCATTTGACAGTGAATATCCTGTGCATTTGACTTCAATTTTCCCTGTTCCTGCCTACAAACTATAATTGTTCCAAACCAAATTCTTCCTAATTCTCCAAATTAAATGATACTTTTATCACAGCTAGCCAACTAATTTTATGTGATATGCTAGAGAGAATTGATATTAACTTCACAAAAAGCTGTTGGATTTTTATGTATTGAAGGCTTTGTCAATTAAAACACTAATAAGACAGTTTCAGCTCTTGAGAAGTAGTTTATTTATAAGAATATGGGAGATTAGAGAGATGGTTCAGCAGTTAAGAGCAATGGCTGTTCTTCCAGAGGACTTGAATTTACAGCAACCAGCATGGTAACTCACGATCATGTGTAACTCAAGCAGGTGATCTAGTGCCCTTCTTGGCCTCTTTAGACACCAGGCATGCATGTGGTGCACAGACAAACATACCGACAAAACACCATACACATTAAATAAAGAAATAAAATTAAAATAAAAACTAATATTTAAAAATAATAGAAACACAACTTGATAATTGTTTATTTAAAAAATTTTAATTTTGCATATTAGCCTCAGTTCCCCCATTCTTTCCCTTCTCCTGCTCCCTCCCCATCCTCTCCCCCATCCACTCTTCAGAGGAGGTAAGGCCTCTCTTGAGCTGAAAAAGTCTGGTATACCAAGTTGAAACAGGACCAATACCCTCCCCTCTGTGTCAAGACTGAACCAGGTATCCCACCATAGGAATGGGCTCCAAAAAAGCCAACAACCCAATAATTGTAATATAGTTAGGTAGGCATGGTAATCCCATCTCATGGGTAGTTGCTTGAGATTGGGTATTCTTTCTTTAAACTCTTAGGCCCTTTTCAAATCTGAACTCATGTTGACTCTGCATACTTTAATTTACACAGCTGTGTCTGTCAGCAATAAGGAAAATTTATCATCTCAAAGCATGAGCGAAGTCAAGGATGGGCAGTTCCACTCTTGATTAATTTAGTGGTTCAAAGATGCTGTCAAGCATCCTGGGTACTGGGTTCTGTTAACCCTCCTACCTTTATTTTTCTGTCATGTCAGGTTCTGTATACCAGCTTGGTCTTCCCTCAGGTTTCCTTTGTTTGTATAGTGGTCGTGTCAGTTTTGGATGTCATATGGACAGAGGGAATGTTTCTTCTTTTCTTAATAAATGTGTCCTCTTCTTTTTTTAAATAAAAGCTTAATTTTGACATAAGTTTAGACTAAGTGAAATGTTAAAAGAATAATATACTGATTTGCATGTATTCCTTAACCATATTCCTCAAGAGCTAACTTATTTTTCTTTTTCCTCTTGGTTAATATATTTTTATAGTTTAAAAACAACAACAACCAAGTTGTATAGTGGACGCTTTCTTACAGTCTGACGCTGTCCATCCTCTGTCCTGTACCACAGTCTGCACCAGCAAGCATCCTGCTCTTTCCACGCCTTTCCCTGTCCTCTCTCCTTTTTCCTTCTACTTTTTCACTTTTGTTTTCTGCTCCCTTTCTACATCCAACTGTGTATCCTGAAATAACTTAATATATGTAAAAAGCTTTCTCATTTTTAAAATTATCTTTGTGCTGCTGTTTGTTCATAGTGTTCGTAGTGTTTGTTCATAGTGTTCACTTTTGTGTGCATGATATTTTTATATAACTGACTGTATATTGATGGATGGTTCATTCTATATTGTTTATCTTATCACTGTGTTGAATTAACTTTACAGAAGATGGATAGATTTACCCACTATTTTTGATAGATATTGTTGGAAGCCTCTATGACTCAACCAGTCTTGTATTCTGTATCCACATAAAATTAGCACCATCGGGTCAATGTTAATGCACTCTATCTGCATGAGTTATACCAGAGGCTACGTCCAGTGGCGTCTGCAGGTCTTTAAGCTGCACATAGGGAGACAAATCCTAGGGAGCAATTCTGTAGGGGACTGGGAGCAAGCAGAGTGGTAAGGGTCTTCTTTTGAGCTTCTTACACATTTGTGTCTTTGGTCCTGAGGTGATGAGGTTGCCTAGCTACATTCAAAGCATGTTCATTTATTTTCCTACTGCAAATTGTGTGACTTCTTTTTAATAGTATTAACCTCTGCACCTTCTTTGGTTACAACTTTAAACATGAGTTCTTTCACTCTGAATTCTGTAAGTGCTTATGTCTTCCTGCACTAGTTTTTTGTTGTTTTCATTTTTTGTTTTGTTTTGTCCCCCCCGCCCCCTCAATTCTTACTTTAAATCTTGCCAAAGCTGCAGCATCATCCAGGCACCCATGCTGCTGCTCAAATGCTTTGTTGCTGTAACTTTTTTCAATCATCACCTTAAAGCCAGCCTGTTTCCCACACAGCATCAATGCACGGATAAAAAGAATACAAGTTCTTTGCCATGGCGTACCATGAGTGGCCTCTAGTTCAGTGAGTGAGCCTTTACTTCACGTGAGAGCTCATGCACGGGACTGTTGCTGCTCACTTCCTCGTCAGCATTTGGTTTTCTGAGGACTCGTCAGAACTGACACTATTATCCCCTCCACTCATAGCATTCTTGTTCTCGTCTTGCTTCTCCAAACTTTCCCAAATTCTCATAAACCATTTCCAAAGACTTAAGAGCCATATGGCCAATGTTAGTCCTTACTTTGATCTTCCTTATAAAGTCACATGGCAGAAACAGCTTAAAGTTCCAGAGTCCTCCAAGCATGACTGCTTGGCTCCAGATACATATTTAAAGTTGTGAACATTATAGTTTTGGGAGCCTTGGTGAGGACTCTTTCCACCCCGCTGTGGGAAGGAAGCCAAGACAGAGAGCAGGGTCCAAGAACAAGAAATACCAAGGGACCTGCCTCAGAAACCTATTTCTTCCATCTAGGTTGCCCTTCCTAAATGGTCTAGAACCCCTCAAATAATGCCACCAGTGAGGGCCTGCTCACATGTGGGCTATTATGGAGTATATTTTATATTTAAGCCACACAGGTTTCTTTCCTAATAATTGGCTACTATTGATGTTATTTACCACCATGTTTTCTGGGCAATGGTGGCGTACACTTTTAATCCCAGCACTCGGGAGGCAGAGACAGGTGAATCTCTGTGAGTTTGAGGCCTACAAGAACTAGTTCCAGGACAGGCTCCAAAGCTACAGAGAACCTCTGTCTCAAAAACAAGTGAACAAACCCCCCAAAACCAATTACACCCCTTTCATTGCTTATCAGGAGGATGTTTCTCCATTCTTGTTTTACATTACTTTTGATTTTGTTTTTGGCATCTCTGATGCTAGTTAAATATATTCACCTTTGTTCATTACTTTATCTTTTCTTCCTAGAGAGTCTGAACATTTTTTATTTTTGAAACCTTTTAGTAGGGGGTTGTCTTGGAATTGATTGTTCCAGTTAAATTCGCTCATGTTTTTTACCTGTGATCTCTTTTTTCTGTTGTCAATTCTGTTATGTAATTTCATAATAATAATTTTATAGTTTTATGACAGGTTCTTTTTATTTTTGCTTCTTTTTAAATTTTTTTATACTAGTATTCAAATTTTAAGAATGCTTTTCTACCTTCCTGTTTTGTCTTTGCCTTTTGTGTCTTCCTTCATCTAATTATTTTGAGTATCTTCCTGCCTTTGTTTAATACTCGTTATGAAATGTCCATTAGTAATTAGCAGTGGAATTTGCCGTAAATGGCCTTATTTTTGGATGTTTCTGCTCAGAAAGATGTTTTAAAGGCATATGTCCAAATCTAGATTACAGATGAGTTCTAGGAACGTAGTTGTCAGTGAAAGAAACACATCCTATGCTGAGAGGAAACCCTTCAAGTTAAATTTGTGTTCTCTGTTCATTGTTCTCCCCAGGGATTTCTAGTCTGGTACCATCCCTCTTCATGTGAGACCTAGATTGTTCCTAGGAGTTTGTTGTCTTTGGAATTGGCTGACAAAGGTCTCATTATAATTGGTGACAGTAGAAAGAATTAATTAAACAGATCATTTTTCTGTTGGTAATTTGACATTGTTGGTACAGGGTGGGCATAAGCAGTACTGTTACCTGTAGCTAGTGCTGTCTTGTGGGGCGATCCTTTTGTCCCTTCAGGTATCAATCATCTCATGTCTTGGACAGTAGTTAGTGCTGGAGACATGCATGATCTCTGCTTCAACTGTGAATGAATCTTTTTAAGCTTGGATGACTTTAGAGAAAGACTCCTGTATGAAATATTGTGTAATTATGTGAGCTTTTGAACCATAGTAGAAGAAAACATATAAGATTACAGTCACATTATCAATGGTGTTGAGTCTTAAAAACTTTGAGTTCGCTTAGTGAACCCCAAGTACTGTTAGACTTTGCAGGTGTGGTAGTACATTTGAGCTGACTTTGCTTGTGAGTGTGCACCATGCTAAGAAAAGCCAGGAACAATTTCTTACTAAGAATACAGTACTGTTTGGCTGCTCATGTTCACTAGCTCAATCGCGACTCTTTCGCTATGGGTTCTTTTTAAGGTTAGCTAACAGGAGGATGGGCTGTCACTTGCCTGGAATTGCTCTTTCTGTAAGCAAGGTTTTATTAACATGGGTGGGTAAGTTGTCTCCCTCTGTCTTTCTTTTGAAAGTACTCTGTTCTGGTTAAAAGGAAATCTTTGCTTTCTGAACATCGCTTTATATGCACAGCTGGCACCAACAGGGCATTTTTGAATCAAATTGTGGAGCTTTAAGAACATGAAAAAAAAATACAGCTAACAATGCTCGTTCTGTTCAGCAAGGCGAGGCTGTTTGTAACAGAGCAAAATTAAACCTGTGTTTCTTGTTTGCTTGCTGCAGAGAGGCATCTTGTTTGATCCATCAAAGTTTCCTGACATCAGGATGTAATTCTAAGAAAACAAAATAACAATTCTGACACCAAACATACCAAAGCTTAGAAGACCTTAAGTGAACAATTGATATTTTGTTAACAACTGAAAGTGGGTTTGGGAGGATGAATGGTTTTGATTTGTTTCAACATGTTAGTTTGAGACTTATAGCTAAAGGTTCCTCCCTCTTGGTTGGCTTTGCCTCGGTTGTTTTCCCGGGTTTGAATGTATTTGCGGTTCTTTTACAAGACAGTCCGTGAAGACGAAGAACTTTGTTAACTTATTACAAGAACTCCTGGGTGTAGTGTAGACTATGAAATGTGTCTAGCCCTAAGCATGCTCCACTTTTGGGAAGCTCCCCACCCCAAAACTGTGCTTTGCCAATGAACTATTTGTTGTTTTATGCCAGGCATTGTGTTGGAGGCCTTGGATAAAATATGAGTAAGGCCGAATCCTGCCCAATATTTGGTAGGAAAGATAGTGTGTCAGTTCGGCCTTCTGTGCCTTGTTTTTTTTTTTCTACTAGACCTGGGCTCTGGAACAGTTGTCTTATATTTAGCAGGTGGCATGGTAGCTTTGTTCTGAGGGTATGACAGGGACAATGTAGTCATAGTCCCAGCAAAGCCATCTGGTTATACTGTTTCTCCATTCACCTATTGCCAGGCATCTTGGTTGCAAGGTTTAGCCATTGCGAGAAAAGGAGCTAAAACTGATGTGCAAGTGTACATAAGAGATACATGTTTTTATATCTTGGGAAGACACTGAAAAGGCTGATTGCCAGTTTTGCAGAAAGCAAATTTAGTTCCCCAGTTAAACTGTCCTGAATGACTGCAGCAATGAATGGTGTATAGGCAATGCTTGCTTTTTTAGGTTTTTGTCCATTGCAAGAGGCATGTGGTCGCACCATGGTTTTCATGTCCTTTTTTCTTATAGTGCATGATGAGGAACATCTTTTTATCTTCTCTTTTCCCTATTATTCCTCCCCAGGCCTCTCTAGACAGGGTGTTTCTTGTGGTCCAGTCTGGCTTGGAAATCACTTTGTGGCCCAGGTTGGCTTCAAACACATTATCTTCCTGCCTCTAGTTCCCAAGTGCTGTGATTACAGAATTGTACCATCATGCCTGACTTATGGGATGGTGCTTTTGAAAAATTATTTTAAATTCTTTGCATTTGTGTTTCTGTGTGAGTGTATGTGTGTGGTGTATGTGTGTGAGTGTAGGTGTCCATGGAGGCCAACGGTATCAGATCCTCTTGGAACCGGAGTTGCAAGTGGTTGTGAGCCAGCTGATAAAGTATTGGGGATTGTGCTTAGGTCCTCTGCAAGAGCAGTAAGTACTGTTAACTGCTGAATCATCTGCCCAGCCCAGCCACTAAGTTTTTGTTTTTTGTTCTTTTGCTAAGTATTAATTGATTACATTGAATTTTCTGCCCTTTTTATTTTGCTCTCTGACTTATCTATTCTTTTGAGAATAGCACACTCTATTTTAAACCTTTTTGAACTTTTTAAATACATTTTTATTTTAAAATTATTATTGTTGTTATTTTGTGTGTGTGTGTGTGTATGTGTGTGTATGTATGATGTATGTATGTGTGTGCTTGCACACATGAACATGCACAGGGGACCATGCCACAGAGTTCTTATGGAAGTCAAAGGGTACTTTTTGGAAGCTGGTTCTGTCCTTCTGCTGTGGGTTCTTGGGATGAAACTCAGGTCATCTAGCTTATGAGGCAAGTGCTTGTTCACACTGAGCTGTCTTGCCAACTGTATGGTAAGTTTCTAACTTAAGCAATGTCAGTGGCACTCCTGTGACTTGAACCTCCTTCATTATTGTGTTGATATTGTAGATATTTTGTCTCTCTCTATTTAGAATCCCTTTGTTGATAATCTACAAAACAACATGCTGGGATTTTGAGTGCCATTTCATTAACTGCACAATCATATTGAGAAAAACTGACATTTGATAATATTAAGTCTTCCTATCCATGAATACAGAGCCCTGAATTTGTTAACTTCTTCTTTGATTTTATTCATTAGCTTTGATTTTTTTCCTTTACATATATTTTTGTACATATTTTGTTAGATCTGTACATAAGACTAGCTGAACCTTGAAAAATGCAGAGGTGGGCTAGAGACATGGCTCAGAGGTTAAGAACACTACCAGGTCTTCCCGAGGTCCTGAGTTCAATCCCCAGCAACCACACAGTGGCTCACAACCTTCTATAGTGAGATCTGGTGTCCTCTTCTGGGGTGCAGGCAAAACATGTAGGCAGAACACCATACACATAACAGACAAACAAATAAACAAATAAATAAATCTTAAAAAAAAGAACGAAGAAAAATGCAGAGGTACAGGCACCCCTCTGCCCACCCAGCAGCTGGAGAGTGTATGTGAGGCTGGGGATGGAGCTGATATGGTAGAGTCTAGCTTGTCTAAAGTCCTGGGTTTGATCGCCAGCACTGCATCAGTGGAGCGGTCATTCTCTAGAGGTGGGAACAGGAGGGGTCAGAACTTCAGGGTCATCTGTGTGCATAGCACATTTGAGGCCAGACTGGGCTTTCTCAAAAACGATTTTTTTCACATGTAACTTTTGACTTCCCCAAAACTCAACTATTAATAGTGACTAAGAAGCCTTAATGGTGAATCTGTTTGTTAACATGTACAAAGTATCATACACACACACACACACACACACACACACACACACACACACACATACATATGGTCATAGTATATATAATTGTAAAAACAAACAAAAATCATGAGAGATCACATAATAAAATATAATATGCAATTTATTGGAAAAAACGCTCCTCATCTTGAGAGGACTCATTTCCCGCAGTGTCACAAGTGTTTATGAGGTGTAACTACAACTTGGCTGTGGTTTATTAGCACCATGGCAGGTTTGGATAGTTTCCTTAACTATAAATGGTGTGGTGCATGGTCTGTATGTGTTTCTATGACCAACTTTTGCTGTATTTTAGCTTCATAGAATGATATTATAGTGCTGGAGCTACATGGTTAAGAGTACTCGCTGCTCTTGAAGAGGACCTGTGTTCAGTTTCTAGCACCTTCATCTGGGTGGCTCACAACTGTCTGCAGCTCCAACTCTAGGGGGTCTGATACCCTCCTCTGACCTTTGCAGGCACTGCCCCTACACATATATACCTAATAAAAACTGTGCATATATTTCATGATAGTGCTTCATCAAGTATTATTGCCATCCGTCTCATGGCTGTGTGGCACATGTGACTGTATCGTGTACTCGAGTACCCTTTTGTGTTCCCCCACTTTTTGTCTTGTGTTTGCATATCCTAATTAATGATTTCATGTACCCGTAAACACTCTAGTAGAGTATTGCTTTTGTTTATTTAGATTTTTACTGTATTTTTTATTTTTAAGAATAATTTTAAACTTGTCCCTTAGCTCAATTAAGTATAAGAAAATTAAAATTTTCTGTTTTTTCTTTACTACTCCTTCGTTAATGTTCTTTTCTGTGTAGGTCTGTTATCTCTGGCCTTTGTCATTTTTCTTCTTTGTGGAGAACGTCTAACATTTCACAGAAAGGAGTTTTAATGTCAGTGAAAGGCTCAGTTTTTCCTGGAGAATTATCTTGCATTTCACTTCTGAAAAGTGAGTTTCTTGAGTTTAGATGCCTCAGCGAAATTCTTCACTTACTTTTTTCTTGCTTCTGCAGCCTCTGTGGCGAAGTCAGATGTAATTCTTGTCTTTGTTCCCCTGTATAGGAGTTCTTCCCTTGTGTGGTCTTTCTGTGACATATTTTGCCTTGCTTTTCTATCATTTGAACAACTCCATTGCAACTGTGCTGCTTAGTGTTATTTGAGCAGCAAAATGTTCTTATATTCTTTGGTTGGTGTATGACAATGCTTAGAATTTCTTAGTGTTCAGTCTTTGGTGTGTTTCTTCTGAGTCTTTGTCGTCACATCTCCTCTAGGATTCTCATTACACACAGTGTCTTTGTTGTTGTTGCTGTATATCTTTTCATATTCCAATGTTTTTGCTTCCTAATCATCTTTTTCCTTTTATTTTTTGTTTTCTGTTGAGGTACCCTTTAGCTCAGAATGTCTTTAAGTATCTGTGTCCAGACTGCTACTGTACCCAGGAGAGGCATGTCTCTGTCACAACTGCTTACTGCGTAGCATTTCCTTTTTGTTCTTATGTGTAGTCTGTGTTCTCCATTAGAGCCATTAGCATTTTAAGCATTGTTTTAAATTTCTGGTCTGATCATCTTAACATGCCTGACTTATCTAGGTCTATTTTTAATGTTTACTTTTTTTTTCAGAGTGTGCCTTTTGCTTTTAATCACACTTTATGATGTTTTCTTGATATGCAGGCATGATTTATTGGGGTAAAGTAACCGCCTATAGACCAGCCTTTAGGAATGTAGTGTTCTGTAGGTCTGTGAATAGGTCTCTGTGTTATGCTAGTTTGTGTCTTAGTACTGGGACCTCTCCAAGCGTTTCCTTGCCCCTCTCCCTAGGTAGAACTGGATGGTTTCAGAGGGTTTGTCTTAGATATTTTCTTCCCCAAATCAGTTAGGCTCCAGTCAAAAATCCAGCATGTTAGGGTCTAGTTAGTTATATTCTATTCTTTTTGGTGCATTCCTTGCCTAGAAGAACTGAGTGCTGTGGTTCTTCATTTCCAAGTGACTTCTTTTACTTTGGTCCCACCAGAAGCTTCCTGGTTATGTTAGCTAAGGTTTCTATTGCTGTGAAGAGACACCAAGACTATGGCAACTCTTACAAAGGAAGGCGTTTAAATGGGGATGGTTTAGTCTCTATCATCATGGCTAGAAGCATGGCTTCAAGCAGGCAGACATGGTGCTGGAGAGGTAACTGAGAGTTCTACGTCTGGACTGGCAGGCAGCAGGAAGAGTGTGAGACATTGGGCCTGATTGAGCATCTGAAGCCTCACAGCCCACCCCAATGACACACTTCTTCTAATAAGGACACACCTACATCAACAAGGACACACCTCCTAATAGTACCACTCCTATGGGCCTGTGGGGACCATTTGCAGTCAAACCACCACAGGTGGGGGTGTCCTCTTCTGTATCTAGTGTGAAAACTGTTAAGATCCTGGAATTGAAACTAACACTTGATGGAGTCATTGTGTGCCATGAAATTTTATTATTATTATTATTTATTTAAAAATCTTTCCTTTCATTTTATATACCAACCACAGTTCCCTTTCACTCTTCTCCCACCTCCCCCCTCAACCCCCATCCACTCAGATAGGGTAAGGCTTTCCATACAGAGTCAACAAAGCATGGCATAGTAAGTTGAGACAGGACCAAGATCCTCCTCCCTCTATCGGGGATGAGCAAGGTATCCCTCCACTGGGAATGGACTCAAAAAAGCCAGTTCATGTACTAAGGATTAAATCCTGGACCCATTACCAGTGACCCCACAGACTGCCCAAGCCACAGAACTGTCACCCACATTCAGAGTGCCTAGTTTGGTCCTATGCAGGTTCCCCAGCTGGTAGTCCAGAGTCACTGAGCTCCTACTAGCTCAGGTCAGCTGTCTCTGTCTTGATGCCTCCTTGCTCATATAATCCCTCCACTGGACTCCCCGAGCTTGTCCCAGTGCTTGATTGTGAATCTCTACATCTGCCTCCATCAGGTACTAGATGAAGGCTCTGTGATGGCAATGAGGGTGGTCATCAGTCTGATTACAGGGCAAGGCCAGTTCAGGCACCCTCTCTGCTATTGCTTGAGTCTTTGCTGGGAGCATCCTTGTGGATTCCTGGGAATTTCCTTTGTACCGGGTTTCTTCATAACCCCATAATGACTCCCTCTATCAAGATAGCTCCTTCCTTGTTCTCCCTCTGTGCCCCTCCCCCAACTCAACCATTCTATTCCCTCATTTTCGCCTCCCCCTCCCCTTCACCCCCTCTCCCAATTTCTTCCAGAGATCTTGTCTATTTCTTCTCAGTGGTATCCATGCATCTCTCTCTTAGGGTCCTCCTTGTGCCATGGAATTTTAACTCCAGAACTGTCTATACATCAGCTCCAGAAAGCCAGCAATTGGAGTTAGGGTCTCTACCCAGCACTGGTTCTTGTGATTTCTGCTTTGGCAAATTCTGCTCCTCTTCTGCTCGGTATTAGGGCAGTAGTGTGTCCTGTGGTCTTATTTCTCTTATGTATACGTGGGAAATTATTGATCATTTCATTTGTTTAGATGTTTTACTTGGTGGTAAGATGAAAAGGCCAGTTTCCAAACTTCTTAAGTTTTTATTCCTAAATAGTGAGTTCTTATAGTAATTTTAGGTGTAATAAAATTGCTGAAGAAAAGCTGTGATCTATATAGTTCATGTGTGCTGTGTAATCCTGTATGTGGGTCAGTGGGGCCCTGTGATTGCCATTGCTGGTAGTTTGTGAATATCATTGCTGGTAGTTTACAGATTTTCAATGAAAAATTTCAGAATCACTAAGAATCATATGAGAAGAAATTCTCTATTGAATAAAGCTTTTGTTTTATGAGAATAATTTTCAGAAATTGCGGTGGTGATTGATCCATGGATTTTAAGAACTATTTTTCTTCCTAGTTATAAAAAAGTACCAATATAGAACATTAGAAAGATATGATTTAAAAGTCACTCATAGCATCTTATGTGCGGATTTCTGTGGTTAACATATTAGTAAATGCTCATCTACTCTTTTCTATACTACCTTCACATATATATACACACACACACATATATATACACATACTCCATATAAATGAAAGTTTTATACATATTTATAATTTTTTGAGTACTTAGGCTTTTTTCAGTTTTTTTATTTACAACTGCAAACATACCAGCTAAATACATGAACATCTTTGACGTCAGTTTTTGTCTTCATTTATTGTTACCACAGGTTTTTTTTTTTTTGGATAGATTCTTGAAAGGTGAACTTTTGGATTAAATTGGAGCAGTTTATAAACTAACTCCCCTCATATGGGAAGTAGTGGCGTATCCCTTTAATTTCAGCACTTGGGAGGCAGAGGCAGGTGGATCTCTGAGTTTGAGGCCAGCCTGGTCTACAGAGTGAGTTCCAGGACAGCCAGGGCTACATAGGGCAACCCTGTCTTGAAAATCAAAAAAAAAAAAAAAAAAAAAAGTACTGGCTCCCTTCTCCCCTCTCTAACTGTAGCCGTTCAGTCTTGAGGAAAGATACATGAATAGTGTTGTCTGGTAATGAAGGAGAGCCTCCCTTTCTCCCTGCCTCTTTCTCTGTCTCTCTGTCCCCTCCCTCCTTCCTTCCACTCTTTCCTTCCTTTCTTCCCTCTCTTCCTTCTACCCACCCTCCTATGCTTTTAGTTTTATCTGGTTCAATTTTGCCAATTGAATGTTTATCGGAATGAGCACTCATTCTTTTACCCCTTCCTCCTTTTTCTCCTCTATGCCTGCCCCTCCTGCAAATAGAATCGAATGTTTCTACAGTTGTTGGGCTTATTTACCATTATTTTGACTTTGCTGTGGAGTCCATGCCTCTCAGGTGTGTGCATATGAGCGTCTTGGATCTTGAGAATTAGCCACGGAGAATTCTTACAGTGGTAACTACTTTACCATGTACATGAAAACAATGACCACTTTAACATTCTGACCTTGAGAAAAGTCATGAAGATATAATGTGGGTTCACTTAGTTAAACAGAGGGTTCCCACAACTCTTTGTTTAACTACTTTCATCACTGTAAGAATATCAAGGATTCTGATATCATATGCTATCATTACATTTCGCTCAAATGTAATGATATAGTTTAAAATGAACTGCATATTGCCTGCAGTAATACTTGAGTAGATTTTTAGACATAAATAAACACCTGCATTAATAGACTTTAGTGGCTTTGAAGTTCTTCTACACTATGGTGTTGTCTGACCCCTTCACCAGGAGGTGATAGGGCTCACATCGGTGAACTGCCATTTTTCTCTTGTGTCTTGTCTTTGGCATTTTTTTTTTATCTTTTCTTTCTAGGTCTTTGGGTGAGTTCCTGCAGAAAATATGAGTTCACAGTGGGGCTTTTGGACCTGGGCATCTCTGAGCCAGCAGACTGAGCCGTCACTGCCTTTTAGAGCAGGTGCATGTGCAGATGGCATAGGGTGAGGGGGACCTGCCTCCTGCCTGATGATGCTGGAGAGAGTGATTGATAGCAGTGCTTATTCTGAGCAATGGGCTGCGGCTGGGAGAGTCTGAGTACCTGACTAGGTAGGCTGCCAGTGGATGGCAGCGTGGATAGAGATACTGAATTTAGTTTGTAGTCATAATACTATATATTTTAGTTTGTTAGCACTCTTAACCTGGCACTTGCCTTTTGAGTTTTTCTCCTCTCTCTTGCCTGTGTATTCTGAGGAGGAGAGTAGTGATAGGTATGGGGGTGCAAAGTGCGGCTCTCCTGAGCTGGAGGTTTTCAGTGGACAGAGTTTACCATAGAGTAGCCTCCATGCTGCACTGAAGGGTCTCTCATTGTGTGTCTATCTCTAGTTTTCAGTCTGTGTATTTGTCCTCTGAAGGAACAGAACTGATAGAATGAATCCATCTCTATCTAACCTCTATCTGTCCGTCTGTCCGTTCGTCCCTCCATCTGTCTGTCTATCTTTTATCTGTGTTCGTTTTGTGTTCTGGATATTACAACAATGGTTATCTCTCAACTGAAATGCCAAGAATCCAGTAGTTGTTCAGTCTATGAGACTGGCTGTCTCAGCAGTGCAGGCTGGTGTGTTGGAGTCCTGGAGACTGAATTGTTAACAGAGGCTTCTGTCCCACCTGGTCCTGCAGCCGTTAAGTCCCAAAGAATCACACAGAATTCTACATTAATCATAAACTGATTGGCCCAGTAGCTCAGGATTCTTATTAACTAATTTTTATAAATTACATTAGTCCATAATGCTTGTTTGAGTTGCCATGTGACTTGATACCTTTTTCGTTGAGGCATTCACATCCTGCATCCTCTGCATCTGGGTCTTCACTGCAGACTGACACTTCCTTCTTTCCCGAATGTAACATGAGGGCTGGCTTGTTGGGGTTTCTGTCCTGTCCAGTACCCCACAACCGGCAACTCCCAAGGAAAATCACACACAGGACTCCATAAGGTTATAAACTGATTGGCCCATTAGGTCAGGCTACTTATTAGTTCTTATGATACATATTACCCCATTATCCTTATCTATGTTAGCACATGGCTTGGTACCTTTTTCAGCTGTCAGCTTACATGTTGCTTCTTCAGTGGTCTGGACAGGAATGGCAGAGGAACCTCCCTGCTTCCCAGAATTCTCCTGTTCTCATTGCTCCACCCCTACTTCCTGTCTGGCTTTCCCGCCTATACTGCCTGCCTGGCCAATCAGCGTTTTATTAAAATGATTGACAGAATACAGACAATTCTCCCGTATCACCCGAATTCTCATTGTCCTGCCTCTACTTCCTGCGCCCCGCCTATACTTCTGCCCAGCTGCTGGCCAATCACCATTTATTTAAAATATAATTCTGGATGTCTCAGCAGTCCAGGCTGGTGTGTGGAGTCCCGGGAGATTCCTAGAGATGCTGTTGGAACCCTGAATAAGGAGGTTTAATCCCAGGTAAGAAATGTCACAGCAAGGGTACAGATGAACTTGCCAGTGAGAGTGCGGGTAAGCAAGGCAAAACAAAACAAAAAACAAAACAAAACTCCCCAAAGCTTCCTTCTTCCATGTCATTTTATGCTACCATAGGGTTTGGTCCAGAGTTAGGGTCTTTCCACCTCAGATGGTCTAATGAAGAAAATCCCTCACAACGCCTTGGGTTTTAGTTGTTTCCAGATGTGATGATAAAAATTAGCTTTTATAGTCTTTCTTATAACTGCCTTCTGAGTGGGCACATAAGTCCTTAGGTCAGGTAAGGTAATGCATGGGGCAGTTAAGAAAATAGTGCCAGGCAATGGGAGCACACACCTTTAATCCCAGTTTGTGGAAGACAGAGACAGGTGGATCTCTGTGAGTTTGAGGCCAGCCTGGTCACTAAGGGAGTCCCAGGATAGTCAGAGCTGTTACACAGAATAATCCTGTCTGTAAAACACTAAAAATATTTTAAAAACCCACAAGAAGAAAATATTAAAAAATTTTGCTTTTTATTTTCTTTACATGTGCTCTATCTGACACAGCACAGTAGTATAAACATGTACAAATGAATATTTATAAGTAGTGAGTATGCACAGTAGATTTTTAATTTCTAACACTGTTTTCTCTCTGTGGCATTTAAAATACATTCTAGAGCTATGTTGTAGGGATTGGCCATATCAATGCGTCTACTAAGGTGTTTACACATTCCTGGGGGTAGCATCTGCCTGTTCCCCCTTTTTTTCCTCCAAGTAAAGCAGGTTTTATTGACAGTGTGTCCTGTAGGCCATGAAGCTTAAGACTCTCTTCCTGTTTCTCCTCTTTCTTTATTGCTATTTAAAAATGGAGACAAATGGACCGCAGATCTTGAAACAGTTAGTGTGAAAGCATCCCCAGGTTGTGGTTTGGCCTCCACATCAATCTGAACATTGATAATTACTTCCAACCAGCTTTCATAATGTTTGGAGCTCTGTACAACAGGGATGGAGCATTCAGCTCCGCGTAGATGTGCCTACTGTGCGGTGTGAGCACCTTGGCTCTGCTCCGCTGCTCTCCCCTCCTCATGTGCTTGTGTGTCTCCCTGTGCGTGTCTGAATACAGGTATTGGTTCCCGAGGAGTTGGAGTTGCAGGTGACTGAGAGCTACTTGGTGTGGGGGCTGGGAATCAAAGTCCAGTTCTTTAGGAGAGCAGCTGATGTTCTTACCTGCTGAGCCATTTTTACAGCCCCAACTGTAATCTTTTGATAGTGGATTCTGATACATCTCCTTCTGCCTTAGAGAGACTCAGTTATTTCCTAGAAATCGAAAACCCCATTTCCCTTTCCTCTCCTTCCCTCCCTTCCCTTTTTCCTTTTTTCTTTTCCCCCTTTACCCTTGCCGTCTCCCTTTTTCCTTCCCCTCTCTCCATCCTTTTCTTTTTCTTTTTCTTTTTCTTTTCCTTTTTCTTTTTCTTTTTCTTTTTCTCTTCTCTTTCTTTTTTCTCTTCTCTTTTCTTTCTTTTTTGAGATAAGGGTTCATGTTGTCCAGGCTGACTTAGAACTCACAGTATGTCCCAGGGTGTCCTTGAACTCTTGATTCTCCTGCTTTCACCTCCTAGAGTTATTACAGATGTGCATCATCTGTAATTACAGATGTGCAGCATCAAAACTGGTTTAAATTTAACTTAATTTTATGTGTGTATATTTGTATTTTTAAGTGTTTCTACATGTATATGTGCAGGTGCAACTGTGTATGTATGCATGCATGTGTACTTAGTGAAGATCAGCCTTGGGTGCTGTTCTTCAGCGACCATCTACCTTGGTTTCTGTGCCAGCATACCCCTTTGGCCTGGACATGTCAGTTAGTCTAGGGTGGCTGGCCAGTGACCTCCAGGGATCTACTCTCTAGAGTAGTCCTTTAACGTCCACCTTTCTTCATCCACACTGACTTCCATTTTATGAATTTTAAATGTGAATATATTTACTTCCCTTTCTATTTACAATACCACTAGTCAGGTTTCCTAATTCATTTCTGATAATTTACCAGGTGAAATAAGAGAGGAGCCCCAGTGAGGGCTTTGTGTAGCACGAACCAGAGAGACCTCGAACCAGACCAGTGACTCATTGCAATGAACATTTTTACGTAAAGATGTAAGGACTAAAAGCCGTGCTGCGTGACTCACTGTGTCACACTACAGCTTCCATGAGGAGATTTTTCTTTTCTTTTAAACTTTATTTTGTTTTATTTTAGGGAGGGAGTTGTAAGGGCAGGGTAGGGGCGAGGGGGTGAAGAAATGAGTGAAATTGATGCATGATGTGGGCCCACAAAGAATTAATAGAATGTTGGGTTAGAGGAAGAAATTATTGTTAACTATAAAGTAGTAAAGTGTGGGTGGCAGTGAAGGTAATTATTTTTTATTTTTCAGATCATTTATTTAAAATAAAAGAATTTAATATGACATAAAAATTCATGTTACTTAATTCCTGAACCCTGAAATACTTCTGTAACTATGTTTTAAAAAGCAAAAATCATGGTGCTACATGCCTTT